>NW_006159514.1:2667944-2710248 GCF_000334495.1 Tupaia belangeri chinensis
AAAAAAAAAAAAAAAAAGAATCTGGGTTTTTGATGACTTTAATGAAGTGCTAAATCAACAAACTCTGAGCCTGCATATCTTTATTCTTATTATATGAGAAACTTAAATTCTTATTGTTTAAATTATTTTGCTTATGGCAGTCTGTTAAATATATACTTTTCATGTTGAACTTTTTTCTTTCCCTCTGTAGATAATCTTACCTGTAGTCATAGTATGCTACTGACATATTTATAGAAGTTTATAAAATGCTGTACTGAGCTTGATTAGATTAATCATTTTACTTTGTCAGGCAATTTACTTCCTCAGTAATATTGTTTCGAAGGACCACACTAAGGGCACCCCACAGAATTTTTCTCCTCCTACACTGCTGAATTGATACCAATGTACCAGTATTTTTCAACTGTAGTAGTATCCAAATGAGGCAATAAGAGGAAATGAGTGGAAGGTGTTGATGATACGATAGTCAATTCATGCTGCGGCTTCGAGCTGCCCCAGTGAACTGTGCGTCTTGACTGCTCATCAACATTTGATTGTGGTACGGTCACATTTCATTAGCTGCCTAGCTTGCAGTATAGTTTATTTGAATTAAATATTATGGCTACTCAAGCTTGTGAAATAAAAATGGAAATAAAAATGGGAAAAGAATAATTTGGTTCAATTTCTCAAAAATAAAATAGGATCAAGAATCTTTCGGTTGCATTTTAAAAACAAAAACACAGGTCATCTGCAATGGTTTTATTCTACTGGCATTGGTACTGAACACATTGCTGTCATATTTAATCTAAATACTACTTATTCCACAACCAGAAGCAAAAGCATATTAAAATCAATGTACTGGGCAGGCTATCATGTGAAGACAACGTTAATTTGAACCATTACTGATTATACTTTCAAGGACTGCTCATGATCCAAAACATTGCTCAAAATGCAAAGTATAAATGTTTGTTGAATGAAACTGACAAATGGAAGGCCGGTCCTGTGGACATTTCTATGGAGGATCACGGAGCAAAATGGCTTTCTTGGGAAAAGGAGTTCACCACTTAGTAAACAAAGCATGAGGATGGTGCAGGCCTGAGTACACAGAATTGCAGCCTGAGTCCCGGAGCATACTAGACACAAGTACATAGCCCAAGAGGATCTTGCACGAAGAATCAGATACTCGCTCCTGAAAGGTGCTATCAGGGCCTCCACATCATTAAGTGCCTAATCCTCAACTGATGCACTGTGGCAAGCAGGATGGGGCACTGACTTTTCCCTGCTGAGAAGGACACCAGTTCCAGGCAGTCTGGACAATAGAAGCCCACCATAGACCACTAAACTACTTCCTATAGAAACACTTTACATATTCTACCCAACCCAGCTGCACTTGGAAATTCACAAACACCCAATAATAAATGTACAAAGCTATAGACTGGCTTCTCTTCATTATATTTTGTGATTCTAACAATATCAGTTTGCTATGGATTGGAACAGGAACCTGTCTTCCATGCTCTATCACCCTGAATATGAGCTGAGTGATCTCAGTTAGACTATATTTTATATTTAAGATTTAAGGACACACTAGAATCTGTAGAATTTTTCTTTTTAAAATGGGTCTGTCCATTACTTAAGTATGAAAGAGAGGGGGAATTCACAAGGGGGAGGCATTGAAAAAATTTGAGCAGAGAATGATGTGAACTGATTACTGTGTCAAGAGACTGATAGTCTCGACAGTTACACAGAGGAAGGCCTGCCACAGGGACAGACTGGAGATAGACATTTAAGGAGGTGAGTCCCTAGGTCCTATATTAAAAGAACTTGTTTAACCCCAGAGAGCTGCTCTCAGGCAAAGGCCAGGGTAACTGTGGAATTAAATACTGACCTGACAAGTGAAACTGCACAAGCTTCAGGGCATACTTTATCTAGCTGAACGGTTCCCTAAAGTTCTACATGTGTTACTTCCCAGAGAGTTCTGTGATAATGCCAGAACCAAATTAGGATCAAATCCCACGTCCTACTACAAAGAGCCAATAAAGTATACAAGGGACATTGCTACGTTCCTGGTAACAAAATGCAAACAAACAAACAACAAAACTAACCAGGGCCATCACAGATACTTCCGTAGGCCAGCTACAGCTTAAATCTGGCTCTTCCCCAAGCCATGTGTCACTGAAGCTATGTCAGAGAAGGTGAATTTTTCTAATTTATACAAAGGCTGGATGAACTTGCCAAGTCATGACCCTTGGAAGGGGCTGCATCATCTGGAGGAGGCACCTTTTTCTAATTGCATGAATGTACCCTATGGGCCAGCTGTGACTTCATTCTGCATTTTATCGTTATCACTCACCAAACTAGAACACTTCAATGAGGATAAAGAATTTTCTTCTGCCCCCCAAATTTGGAGAACACATGACATACCTATAAAAAGGAGGTACAGTATATGCAGGCGAGTGCCTACATACTCAACGGGAGGGAGACTTGGAGGAAAAGGGGCCACGGCACGACCAGGCCACACTGGGAGTACTTTCTCTCTTTCTTGCTCGCTCTCTCTTTCTTATGCATGTGCACACACCTTCTGGCATTGAAGAAAAGGAAGCACATAGTACCAAGGCACTCCACGAGTGCAAAAAACGAGATGTTCCCTACTGACCTCAGGGGCCATCCAGAAGGGGGTGCCAACTGACGTGTTTCTCCGTAGGCGTGTACTGGTGAGTTGAGCCGACACACCTAGAAGAAAAGGGTATCAGAATTGAGCAAGGAGCAGAGGATGACACTAGAGAAGGGCTTGACAAACCTTTTCCACAAAGGGCCATAGAGTAAAGATTTTAGGCTTCACGGGTCACATGGTCTCTGTCACAGCTATTCAACTCTGCTGTCACAGTGCAAAAGCAGCTATAGAAAACACACAAGTAAGTGTGACTTCATTGGATAAAGTCAAGCGGGACAGACTCATTTCAAAGAAAAAAGAAAAATTTTACAGGTTCATCCCAATAAAACTTTATTTATGGATGCTAAAATTTGAATTTTAAATATTTTTCACTTGTCATAAAATATTGTTTTGGGTTTTTTCCCCCAATCATTTAAAAATGTAAAAACCATCCTAGCTCATCGGCCTTACAAAAATAGGAGGTGATTCATATTTGGCCCACAAACTAGTTTGCTAACCCCTGAGCTGGAGTGTTTAACTGTCTATCTAAATCATCAGAATATTTTTTTCTTTAATAAACATTACTGTCTAAGTCATTGCAAATTTAGAATCCAAAGAAAAATATCAACAGCTAGGATCAACCCAAAGTATCTTCCTATTATATTTCCAAATTATTTCAGATGCTCTTTTTCTTAATAAGATGTTTCAATTGATGGAGGAAGATTGGCATGTATTATCTATAAAGAATATCAGTGTAGAGGTAAAATGATCCCAGTGCCTCATCTTGCCTAAAAGCCTGGAAAACTTGCAAGAAAGCAGTGTGTCAAATTGGGAAAAAGAATTTACTAATAATATTATAATCTAGGACTGAATGCTGAGGACC
The DNA here is from genome assembly GCF_000334495.1 of Tupaia belangeri chinensis. NCBI lineage: Eukaryota > Metazoa > Chordata > Mammalia > Scandentia > Tupaiidae > Tupaia > Tupaia belangeri. The sequence goes on from NW_006159514.1 coordinate 2,671,454, forward strand.
TAAATTTTTACATAATTCAAATGCCCTTTAACCAACTCTCTTTTTAAATAATATTAAATAATAATTCACATTAAATAATAACGTGGAAGTAAAGATACAATGGATTAGGAGTTAGAAGACCTGTTTTTCATCCCAATTATACTTTTAATAATCTTGTGATCATCTCACCTTTGAGCTTAGTTTTCTCATTTTCTTTTGTTCATTCTTTTTTTTTTTTAATAGATTTTTGCAATAGGGCACATGTGTTTGCAGGAGAGACAGAGAGAGACAAAGAGACAGAAAGTGAGAAATCACTCCCCAAGGGGGATGGCCACATCACAATCCTTTCTCCTCCATTCTCCTCTCGGGATTTTGGGTGTGAACACACATATTCCCAGCATGCGTTTCAAACCTCCGGGCCTGGGACTTAAACTGTGGTCGGCCATGTGGGAGTCCAGTAATGTAACCATTACATCATCTGCTAGGCCCCAGTTTTCTCATTTTCAAACTGAGGATAATGATAGCCTTATGTCTAATAAACAGTTCTTCTTAAGGTCAAATAAGAGAACCAAGTTGAAAATTACGGATAAATTGCAAAGCACTTCACAAATGTAATATATTCTTTTAAGCCAAATCAAAGTCTAATAAAATCCTTAGGTGAATGACAAGAGTGCTGCTGAAGATGAGAACTTGGACATCTGATACTGTTTATTCATTAGCAACAGACATGCCTTTGACAACATCAGGTGTGGATTTGCCAAGAATCCATGGGTTGTTTTAGATGGGTGGTGATTGTGTTAACTGCTTGCACTCTTTATTAGACAGCAAAAAGGGCTCTCTGAACTCTTTAGGCCATGGATAATTTCCCACTTTTCCCAAGTCCTCCATTACAATTTTGATAAAAACAACTAAAACTATTTATTTTCTAGGTTTTGTTTTTTTGGTTTTTGTTTTTTTTTTTTTGTAACAATTTGAAGTTCGGGAATCTTCTGGAAAACACTAGGAACATTTACCCACATACCAATTCGGAAAGCTGGTGAGTAGATGAGTCAGTATTAACCCCTCATCCTCATCTCTCTAGGTTATTTCTCTCATGACATATTTATTGTTCCCAGGATCAGTTGGAAAATATGTCTAGTGTTATACACACAATATATTATTAGAGTTACATCATGTCTTATGTGAAGAGAGAATCATAAAACTGAACCCCTTCTGCTGTTTTTCTTTGTGTGCTCTTTAGTAAATAGACCAATACACCTAAAGTAACTTCACTTATTTTTTTCTGTGAAATACATTGCCTTTTTTTCTATATTTTTACTATTTTTATACTATCTCCTTAACATAATTATTTCACAACTATTTCCAGATTAATTTCACATTTTACATAAAGTCCCTATTTTTTAAACAGAGAACTTTACATTTTTTTTCTGTTAACTATTTCTTCCCTTTGCACCTCACACCCACCTTCTACCACCCCGTCTCTGCATTCCACTTCCCTCCCTTACAGTCTCTGGTATCTACGCCTACCTGTCTACTATCATATTTTCAGATCTTTCTATTTCTGCCATAGAATGCAGACATTGGGCACACACTGAGTGGGAATATACAGTGTGTATATCTTTCAAAGTCTGGCTCACTTTGCTCAACATTAAGTCTTCTATATTAATGCACTTTGAATCAACTTCGTTTCTTTTTAAGTAATTTTTCTGAGCAAATATTTCAGTGATACATTTTTAAATCAAATTATTTCTTACTAAAAATCAATGGTTATTCAAAATCATCCATCTTGTTTTTTACTATGACATTGGTAATATTTTAAAATGAGTTTCTCTAAAATGTTTTCTGGTTTTTGGACCAATGACCCTGAAACTGAACTCGTTTAGAACATTAAACCATTCAACAAACCTAAAAAGTAAAATCCAGTGGTTTGTTGATTTGTGAATACCAACATAGGAGTGCTGTGGGAGAACTTAATAGTTCTATGGCCTTAGGTTACATAGCACTGTGTTTCCTCTCACTCTTTCATTTCCTGTTAATGTTACCAGTTCAACCAACCTCACGTGTAGCAGCAATAATCACAATTTAAAGGGATGTTAGCTCCCAGGCCCAGAGGACTATTTTACCTTCTGCTCCCTGGGAATAAATATGCCTAAGGCTAGAGAAAGTAATTTGAACAACCAAACTGCTTCTTCTTTTCATATGCAAAAGAAGAAATGACAAAATGTAAATTATAGACAATTGCCCTGAGATGTGAAAGTCTTACCAGAAAACTATAGTTTTTCTGTCAAATTCTTCTTTTGAAACACTTTTTATTTTCTATCTTTAATAAAATTGCTTCTAAAGCTCAAAATAGATTAAAAAACAGCATCTCCTAGGGTGATCCATCTGGTAAACCCCCCACTCTCCAGCCTGCATTGACTGGAAAAGTCCTTCAGCCTGTAATGTAGCAGAGAGCCCCAGTCTTCTGAGACTGCAATAAATTGTCCCCTTTGGCTAAACTACACACATCAAGAAAACAAATGACAAGCAGTCATTACCAAAGTCAACGAGCTTAACTCCTCCTTCTGTTGTCAGGAGAATGTTATTCCCCTTCACATCACGGTGGATGATTCGGTTGTTGTGCAAATGCTGAAGCCCCTGCAAGGCGTCCCAGCACCATCGAACAGAAAAGAGAAAGGGGACATTTTCATGCTTGTTTTAAAGCGATTACCCTACTATTCAAAAGTCTAACCAATCAAAGTCCACATTTGGCTACATCTTCTTGCTGTTAATAATCCTTGAATATCATGCAGCAGTTTCACCATGTTATTATGCAATGGGGACCCAAGTAACAGAAAAACTGCCCCCCTGCTATCATCCCCAGCTTAATGGATATTCTTACCAAGAGGGCCCCATACAAGATGTATGAGATCATTGCTTCATCCAACCGCTGGCCGCACCTGAGTAGACCTTTGACAAGCTCAGTGACAGAGCCCCCGTTACACAGCTGCAAGAGGAGGTGCCAGACAGAGAGGAAGAAAAGAAAAACAAATTAAGAAAACCCCACTAGTTACTGATTCAATGTAGTAAAGTCAATTTGCAAATCACAAAATTTCACCATAGAATAATTAGACTTCATATCTCCATTGTCCAGTCAAATCTAGTTCTTTGTGTATGTGTATTCTTTACTCTAGGTAGTGATTTATAAGTGAAAGTATGCACTCAAAAAGTTGACTTTTTAAATCACCAAGCAAAATATAAAAGCACTAATTATTAGAACCAGCAGATGGCGTAATGGTTACATCACTGGACTCCCATGTAGTCAACTGCAGCTTGAGTCCCGGACCGGGCAGCTTCAAAATCACATCAGGCATGTGTGCTTGCATGCCCACGGTCCTGAGAGGAGAATAGAGGAGAAAGGATTGCAGTGTGACCATTGCTCCTGGGGTGGGGGAGGTGACTTCTCACCTCTGTCTCTCTGACCAGAGCATACACCCTCAAGAAAAAAAAAAAAAAAAAGCATGAGTTATTATTTAGAATTCAAAAAATTCTAAAGAAAAAGCATATAAGTAATTAGGGTGACTTAAATGGATGTTTTTTTTTACTTTATGTGAATATTGTCTGTTTTTTTCAAATGTTTATTTTGAAGATAACCACCAGAAGTGGCAAGATGGATGATGTTAGGGTCAATAAAGAACTCAGGAAGTGACAGTCTCACACAGATTTTATTCAGGCCAGCAGCTGTCAGGGTCAAAAGAGACACTTCAGCCCACCCTGCAAGAAGATGTTATGTCTTTATATGGAAAGGGTAGAGGGACAGGGTCACAAGAATGGTCGTGGCCACTTTGATTACAGTACTTGCCATTGTGATCTTATTGGCCCATCTGTGGGCTCAGCCTGAAACATAATGTGGGCTTTTTATTTTTTTGCCAGTAACAGAGGGTTCTGGTCAAAGGTAGTTGTAACCATTTCCTAATTTTCTAATGGGACATTCCCTAAAGGCCATTCAAGGATAGAGCTAACAGATGTCTTCAATACCTGAAAGCAAATAAATTTCAATGATTTCAAACATCTAGCCCCAGTGCTGGCACTGTAGGTGTCAGAAGCCCACCCAGTGACTCTAGAGTTGCCATTGCATGGAAAGTTTATGCAGGGAGCGTGCATTTAACCTTCTCATATTCAACTTTAGACTTTCAGCAACTTTTACGCTTCTCTTTTTCCTGTAATTAAAAACACTAGGATTATGTTTTGTGTATTTGCTCTTTGTTATATATTACACATAACAGATGTTTGTACATAAAACAAGTTTACTATTTTTTCTCAGCAAGGGTTTTCAAGGATAATTCTTACTAACTGTAGAAGTCAAAGTACAGGTTTGGATTTGCTATAAGTCTTAATTTTTTTTTTTTTTTTAAGACAAGGTTTTGCTAGTTGCCGTCCTCCTGCCTCAGTATTCTTAAACTGCTGAAATTACAGGCCATTTCACCACACTCAGACTTTAGGTTGGATCAGGAATCAAACCTGGGCCTCCCATGTGGTCCCATCCTGTGAAGCATAGCATCTGAACAGCAGGCACCACTGCAGCTGGACCCAGAGCCATCTCATATCAAGGCCTCTTAACTGTTTTAAGCAGAACATGTAAATACCCCAAACTTTAAGGCAGAATTTGTATACTCATCTCACATTTTGGGGGGAAGAAAAATCATAGCTTTCATCAGATTCTAAGAGCCATCCTAACCTTATAATGGTAAAAACCTCTATAAAGAGGTTTGTTTCCCCCTGGAGCTTTGTCTGCAATTTGGTTAAAAAAAAAAAAAAAAAAAGAATTAGTTGGACCAGCAGGTGGCATGGTGATTAAGGAACTGGACTCCCACATGGCCAACTGTAGTTTGAGTCTTGGACCTGGTGGCTTACTTTCTCATTTTCTCTTTCTCGCTCGCTCTCTCATGAGCACACGTGCTCTGTTGCAAAATTTAAGAAATAATAATGATAAATAAAATAATTCTTTAAAGAAAAAGAAGAATGAATTAGTGAACAGTGAGTAGTCCCCTTGGTTGTGGCTGCTTGAGTTGATCAGCTCTTCTTAAGGAAGAAAACCTAAGGGAGCAGACTAACAGCTTTCCTAAAGAAGGACAACTCTTTATCAAGATAATAATACATGTAGATCTAATCTACTCTAATTACAAACATCTGCAACATTCTAATAAAGGAGGGCAGACCTATTTATTTGATATGTGTATCATTCCCTGCCATAACTTAGCAGATACCTTACACATCAAGATAACCTGGAACTGACTCTGCCAATGTTTTCATCATTTAAACTGCTCATAAGCAACAGTACGTGACTAAAAATCTAATAAAGAATTAAGCAATCTTTAAAACTAGTGTAAGATAACTCTCTCTCTGGAATGATTTAGAAGGGACCCAAAAAGCTGTGACTGCATTGAAGACTATGGAAGTTAGGACTATACTAAGTGACCTTGATATCTTCTGTCAATTTCAGGTTTAACTTGCAATTCAGACAGCCTTAGGGTTGAGTGCCAGCACAATGTCTTCTTTTGATTCTAACTATGTTTTACATGACCCTGAAAGGACAAATGACATTCAGTGTTCAATCTGATAGTTTCCTGAGTAGTGAGTGTATTTTCAGTGCCATGACTCATAGAGCAGTCTTTTAAAAACTAGGCTGTCACAACATAAAATAATATTCCAGGCCTTCCCTAATTAGATTGTATGTATCAAGGAATAAAACTTAAAAATCGACCACAGAATCCACTGATAACCAGGGAAGAACTCAAGGCTTGAAATAAGGGAAGTTTTCATCCCACAAGAAAAACAGGATACCTTCTCGGGCTAGGGGCATAAAGCTTGGAGATACCGAGGGGAAACAATTATAGAGTGAAGGTTCTTCCTCAGGGAAGGAAGCATCCCTCTGTGTAAGGAGACAATAACAATTGATATTTCAATTTTTGATGATTTTTCAATTTCAAGGATAATTAAAATTGCCAATCTTTTCCAACTGGGAATCTAAGAGGAGCCCTCATGACAACAAGGGATGTATGTCCATGTCAAACAAAAGGCAAGATGACATGACAAGCAGATCATGCCTGAGATTACAGTAACAGTTCCATATGTATGGCCTGCTTAAAACTTGTGAGAGACACAGAGCTTTCTTTATCCCCATTTAGGAATAAGGATGAGGTTAGAGTTTAAATAAGAAGGATAAAGAGAGTGAGGGCCTCTTGATAGGAAGGAGTAACAGTGATTAGAGACACCAGAGATACCAAAAACAGAAGGTATCATTTTATCGTCATGAGGACTTGATGGTCATCACCCCTGACCTCACTGCCATGACTTTAAACATTTGCTTATACCCCAATCCAGATGCCACCAGGGGAGAAGGAAAAGGAACATGGAAAGAAGAGGCCCTGAAAAATTGACTACTTAGATGACTTAGTTTGGAACTAGACTGTGAAAATGGGGTCTAAACATTGGAACTGACACTTGAGCATCCTAGAAAAATGAACATAGGGACACTGAGTACAAAGATAGGGAGCATAAAAGAATGAAAAGTATGAGGTGTGTATGCATTGCAGAAACATGACTCCAAATACTGAGTGTGTGTGTGCACATGAATTCTAAATACTGTATGTGTGCACATAAATTCTAAATACTGTATGTGCGCACATGAATTCCAAAAACTGAGTGTGTATGTGCACACAAATTTCAAATACTCTGCTACTGTTGAGGCAAAGGGTTCCAGAACCCTAGGACAGGGAGATGGGGAAGGAAAGCAGGAGACAGAATGACAGGTGTACCCTCCTAAGGAGTGTAGGCTTTATTATTCTCCATTGTGACATGGGCAACAGATTGGAAGATGGACAAAAGAAGATAGCACTAGGAACCAGGGCATCCATTAGCAGATGTGGAAGCAATCTAGGGAGGCAAGGTCCAAAGATCAAGAGTCACAAGGAAAGAGCCAGCCCCATAGCCTGGTGGTTAAGGCATCCAGATCCCACATGGCCAGCCTCACGGTTTGAGTCTCAGACCCAGCAGCTTGAGAAACGTGCTACTTAGGCAAGCCCAAGATCCCAACAGGATGGAGAATGGAGACAAAGGTATTATGGCATGACCATTCTCCATGAGGGTGCTTTGTCCCTCTCCTTCTCGCTTTGTCTTTCTGTCTCTCTCTGGTAAGCACATGTGCCTCTGGCAACATTTTTTTAAAAATAGAGAGACAGAGTAATGAGGATGAAGAGGAGGAGATAGATTTGGGGAATTTTGAGATAAAACCGACAGGAATTTCTGATCAATTGGATGTGGAAGGGGAAGAAGTGACAGAGTCTAGGGATATTGTGAGAACAAGGGAAAGATCAATAAAGTTCATTGTCTCCAAAGCTAAAGCAATAACAGCACTGCAGGGCATGAAGCACCTTCCTCAGGACCACTCCCCAGCCTGGCGCACTACGGGAGGCACGCGTTCTTGAACTGCAAGTATGCTATTCAGATTCTACCAAGAGAAAACTTATATTAAATGCTGGGTGATGAGTCACACTAATGCAACCCTGGAATTTTCCCCTGAATCCTTGTTTTAGTCTCCCTGTTGCCCTACTTTAAGGGTTGCCACTTTTGTAACATGGGCCTCTTCAGCAATATTTTTTTTTTTTGGAGAGTTTTTTTTGCTATAGGGTGCGTGCGTTCGCCAGCCAGCCAGAGAGAGACAGACAAAAAGCGAGAAATCGCCTCCCAGGGGGGATGGCCAAGTCGCAATCCCTTCTCCTCCATTCTCCTCTCGGGATCTTGGGCATGCATGCACACGCGCCCGGCGTGTTTTAAGCCACCAGGTCTGGGACGCGAACCGCAGTCGGCTACGTGGGAGACCAGCGACATAGCCATTACACTAACTGCTGGTCCCAGCAATATTTTTTATAGGTATCCAGCATACAAACTTTCTCCATAACTCCAGAGCCTATGAGGGATTAAGAGCAGTTATTTGTCGGCAGGATCAAAACTCAGCCATGGATTTAAAAACAACAAAGGGACCTTACTCAGCCAGTGCCTTTTGTTCACTAAATGTCAGAGTTTAAGAGCTTTCTGACTTCTCAGAAGTCACAGAAACACATAATTAAACTGTTCAGGCACCTTTCAAGGAAGCTGTCCTGTGAAGTTGATAAGCCCACCAGCAAGGTTTAAAAGGACAGCCTGTGGGTTATAGAAAAAAGACTTTGGGCATTTGGATATTAAAAAAAAGCAAGCAGGAACACACTGACAATTGTGTGACCAGAGTAAACGTTCATTGAAATGAGCTGAACATTTTATAAGCATGACAACGAATTACATTTAAATGCATCAAATAATCCACTTAAGAGTTCTAAGAAGGCAATCAAGCCTCCTGCCCTAGCCTAGAAGGTTGGCACACCAGCCCACTATTCCCACCCACTCTGCCACCCATCAGAATCAAATACAGAGGTGTGTCTCCATTCTGCCGTTCCTCCCTACGCCCTCAGCATTCAGGGAATATAGCAGTTGGATGCATCTAGAATTTAATGAGCATATTGCTCCAAACCAAGAAAAATAGAAAAATCATTTACATTTCACATCTATTTTCCGAAACATCATGGAATATTGATTCAATCACAGTATGTACATTTGCTAAGATGGTCATAATTTTGAGCAATAAAATGTTCCCTGCTCAATAAACCATTAACTTTCCTCCACGTTGTTGAAGAATGGCCTATGCAGCGCAATCACCAGACCTTCATTTTAGCCTAGGCTCCAACTTTCAAGCAGATCCTGTACCAGCAGGTTGATCTGACCTAGTCAGATTGCAGAATGAAGAGGAATTTCTTTTCAGTGCCCCCCCTTTTTTTTCAGTAGACTTTACCTTCTAAAGGTATTAGTCTCTACAGAGCATAAAGCAAAAATCAAGGATAGTCAGAATCACTCTAGAAGATTCTTAGGGAGCATGATGTTGGACACTGTCCACCTCTCCCCTCTCAATAAGTCCACGTTGGCCCTCCTGTGTTGGGACAGATCATGTTTATTTTACTGAGTTTCAGATAAAGTCTCTGGTTTGCAAAGAAATAAACAAGAACTCTGTCACTACAAACTCGAGTGCTCCAGCCAGAGCTGGGAAACGCTCACACCATGAGAGGTAGGTGGGTCCTGACGCTCCCACCTCCCGTCTTAGTCTCTGCCCAGGGCACGTGCTTAGTAAGTGAGCATCCCTCCCACTCCTTGGCTTCTCAACTCTTTCATTTCCTTTCACATTCATAACAGCGCATGCACAGAGACGGCAACTCTGCCACATTTCAGTTTTCCCTTCTTTTCCAATGTTCATTCTGCCTTCATTCTGGCCCCTAGCATTCCAATGACTCCCATTCTAGAACTTGCCAGAAAATACGAAGTCAGTGTTCAATGTGCCAGTGCTTTCTAACCATCTCTGGCCAATCAGAACTACCATTGGAGTCTTCAGACTCTGATTTGTTAACCTGACCAAATTAATTCATACCACAATGCCAGTGGGTGAAAATGGTTTGATGTACAAGATTTCCATGATATTCAGCCCTAGGCCAGGCTTCCTACGTCCTTGAGTAAAAGCAAAACTGGACAGAGGTATCTCTAGCTCTCTTTTTAAAAATCTGCTTTGGCTCTAAATATTAGATATTGAACTTACACCTAGATCTTTAGGGATAAAATGGATTTTAAAAAGCTAACTCTTTTGCCCAGTTTAAAAAGTGTTTTCTGTTTTTTTTATCTTTACACCCTCATTTACCAGTACTCTAAATTATTTCTTTTAAATCAAACACTTGATTCATGCTCAGATGAATAGTTTCTATCTGCTGAAGGCTTTATACTAACAGAAAAAAAAATTTTAATGTAGTTCATGTCTTAGCATATATTGGGTATTTTTTCTGAATATTGTGTTTTTCTTAAAGTTCTAATTTTGTATTATATTTCATGTAGGTAAGAGATAACAAGATTTGGAGACTTTTAAAAATTTAATATTCACTTAAAATAAAATGTATTCATAAATTGTCCAAAAACATTATGTATAAGTGTTTTCTCTAATATATCTTTTCTAATAGTTGTCTATCATGAGACAGAACTTTTGTTTGCTTTCTACTAATGATTAGTAATGAATTTCAGAAATGACATCTTTATTTGCTTTTGTTTTCAGAGTTGGGGTGATTTAAGGGGGCTATTAATATCATTTTTCTATCCTCTAAAATTGCTTTGTGGAATAGCTTCTCACTGGTCCTTTCATCATATTTGGCAAGTAAAGAGCAAAGGCAACATAAATTTAATTTCAATATACAGGAAGAGAAGAACAATATTAAACAGATCATAATTTTATTGTGTAAGTCTCTTTTTTTTTTTTTTTTTTAAGAGAGACTTTTGCTATAGGGCACATGCACTCACCAGAGAGACAGAGACAGGCAGAGAAACAGAAAGCAAGAAATCATCCCCCGGGTGAAAATGGCCACGCCACAATCCTTTCTCCTCCATTCTCCTCTTGAGATTTTGGGCACGCACACACATACTCCCAGCGTGAATTTTAAGCCACTGAGTCTAAGACTCAAACCACAGTCAACTACACGGGAGTCCAATGACATAACCATTGCGTCACCTGCTGGTCCCTATTGCATAAGTCTTTTTAAAGCACACTTTAAAAAGCTGCAGAAGGGACCAGCAGTTAGTGTAATGGCTATGTCGCTGAACTCCCATGTAGCGGACTGCAGTTTGAATCCCGGACCCGGTGGCTTAAACTCATGCCGGGTACGTGTGCGTGCATGCCCAAGATCCCAAGAGGAGAAGGGATTGTGGTGTGGCCATTCCCCTGGGGGCTGATCTCTCGCTTTTTGTCTCTCTGTCTCTCTCTGTCTTTCTGGCAAGTGCTCGCGCTCTATAGCAAAAACCTCTCCAAAAAAAGCTGCAGAAAGAACAAAATGGTTAGAGTGCTGTGTGCACTGTTGTCAGCATCCAGCTGGGTGCGTGCGTGGTCAGGAGGTGCTGCTCTCTCAGCTGTTTTCTAGAATCCCAAAGGTAACATCACAAGGAGCAGCAGCACACGATGATGGGAAAAATGCTAAAATATGGTTTTCTCTCCAATTCTACCATGTAACTTATCATACGAGTATAGCATGTCCTTCCCCCAGTGAGTCTCTGCCCCTCAACTGGACACTACGAGACTATACTAAAGGAAAGCCAAGTGGTCTGCCCATATCAGGATCCCAGGGACCCCTGTGTTTTTGTAAGACGATGGGAGGCACTGGATGTACCTAACCACCAGCAACCTGTTTTGGATGGCGGATCCTGGGACAGAAAAAGATGGAGGACACCCAGCATCTCAGACCACCAACTTTGGCACAGGCCAAAACAACAAACAAAAGTCTAAATTGTCAGCATATTTTATTGCTAAGGTATGCTATCTCAGAGTGGCTGCATTATCTATCTGTCTGAGATCACCCTGAAAAAAGCAAGAGAGTTGGCAGGAGAGTGTCTACACAAGACTCATAGTTCTGGGCTTCTCCTTCTCTTTCAAGGTCATGTGTGCTCTTCCTGGCTTCCTGGCCATGCCTGAGATGCTATGTCTGAGGGTTACTTTTCTCCAGCAAAAGTATCCGTTCATCAGGTAGCTGCAGGTACTTGGATGCTCAGAGGGAAGGCCCTCTTCAGGCCCTCAAAACTTCCTGGAAGTTCCAGTTCTCTGTCTGAACACAGAGACTTTTTGAGTCAGTGGGAAAAAATGAGCAGAAACTAAGATTTCTTGGTTACTGTACTTCCATAATCAAGTTATAATGAGGTTTAAAACTCAAAGATCTTACAGAACTGAAGATAAATATAATCAGAGATTCCAGAAAAAAATATTTTACAATTCTCAAACAAAGCATGCTTGTTAAAGAGCTTCACTGGCTGAATAAAATCCTAATAGTCTAGATTTGGAGGTAAGGGTGATAACAAGGAGTTAATAAAGCCCAAAAGAAGATAATGCAGCATATGACTTAACCAGCCAGCCACAGGGACAAGACGATTTCTGAAAACTAAAATCCCTTACATCTTTATATTCTGAGGAAGGCAACTGACGTGACAGGAATATTCAAACCAGATTATCCTATTTGCATACAGCAAACGAATTCCTTACACACTGTTGCCATGGCAGCCAGTATATATGGTCCCACGCTTAGGCCCTCCCAGGGCCTGTAGATTCAGTCAAGAGACACCAGACAAGAAAATGAGGACTGGCCTCCCCTTTGACATTTCTCCCTGAGGCTCCTGTAAATGTCCACATGTTCTGGATCACCTCCGAAACCTCAGGCATGGCGATCTGAGCTGGCTCAGAGAGGCAGAATCCAAAACGAATAGGGGCGGGCCTAGTGAGAATAAGGCAATAGACTTGTCTTAATGTACTAATTTCATGTGTTATCATTTCATGTGTTGTCATTTCAGTCCTGTGGGGAATTGTACGTATTTGTAGGGAACTGACTCTAATGTTCTTTTTAAAGATTTATTTATTTATTTACTTATTTATTTTAATTTGCTATAGAGCACATGTGCTTACCAGAGAGAGACAGAGACAGAGGGAAAGTGAGAAAGCAAACCGCTAGGTTCAGGACTCAAACCGCAGTTGGCCATGTGGGAGTCCAGTGGAGTCAGTGGGAAAAAATGAGCAGAAACTAAGATTTCTTGGTTACTGTACTTCCATAATCAAGTTATAATGAGGTTTAAAACTCAAAGATCTTACAGAACTGAAGATAAATATAATCAGAGATTCCAGAAAAAAATATTTTACAATTCTCAAACAAAGCATGCTTGTTAAAGAGCTTCACTGGCTGAATAAAATCCTAATAGTCTAGATTTGGAGGTAAGGGTGATAACAAGGAGTTAATAAAGCCCAAAAGAAGATAATGCAGCATATGACTTAACCAGCCAGCCACAGGGACAAGACGATTTCTGAAAACTAAAATCCCTTACATCTTTATATTCTGAGGAAGGCAACTGACGTGACAGGAATATTCAAACCAGATTATCCTATTTGCATACAGCAAACGAATTCCTTACACACTGTTGCCATGGCAGCCAGTATATATGGTCCCACGCTTAGGCCCTCCCAGGGCCTGTAGATTCAGTCAAGAGACACCAGACAAGAAAATGAGGACTGGCCTCCCCTTTGACATTTCTCCCTGAGGCTCCTGTAAATGTCCACATGTTCTGGATCACCTCCGAAACCTCAGGCATGGCGATCTGAGCTGGCTCAGAGAGGCAGAATCCAAAACGAATAGGGGCGGGCCTAGTGAGAATAAGGCAATAGACTTGTCTTAATGTACTAATTTCATGTGTTATCATTTCATGTGTTGTCATTTCAGTCCTGTGGGGAATTGTACGTATTTGTAGGGAACTGACTCTAATGTTCTTTTTAAAGATTTATTTATTTATTTACTTATTTATTTTAATTTGCTATAGAGCACATGTGCTTACCAGAGAGAGACAGAGACAGAGGGAAAGTGAGAAAGCAAACCGCTAGGTTCAGGACTCAAACCGCAGTTGGCCATGTGGGAGTCCAGTGCCTTAATCACCGTGCCACCTGCTGGCCCCTGGGAATTGACTGTTTTGCACCCAGATGCACATATTCTTTTCCATTAACAAAAGAGAAAAAAAAATGCAGGACTAGAGTTGATACAGTGGTGCTCCTCTTCAGCATCCCTAATTAGAGAGGATGCTGCTAGGAATACTGACTGTTCTCTGCTGCCAGCTCCCAGCTGTAGCCCACACTAGGAGTTGCCTTCCACAACAGGGAACTGCCTCCCTCCAGGCCACATTCCCTCCCAGTGGCGCAAAGCCAGGGATTGACTGATATGAGGATAAATTCAGGACAACTCTGAGAAAGCTTCCCAGCTCTCCATTTCCCCAGTCTCTGCGGAGGCCTCTGTGGCACCACATTGCTGGTCAATGTCTCCTTTGCCTGATCCTGCCTTCCTTGCTTCCCTCCAGGTCTATCTCTCGCAAGAACTCTCCAGTAAACTTTCCATGCACAACTCTCAGAGGCAATTCATAGGAAACCCAGCCTAAGATGAGGTTGAATAAACATGAATGGGCAAATCCACTTACCAAGTCAAGTAAATCTTGGGCTAACAATTTTTGAAACTGAGCCACAACTAATTAGAACATGTTTTTGACAAAATGTTTCCAGTTGGGGAAGAAAATAACCTTTTCCAGTTGCATTCCTATATTTTCTCTATATTTGAAGAAAATACTTATTAAACTTCTGAAGCCGAGAAATATGAATAGTTTGATCACATGGCCTACCTGTAAGAACGCCACATCTGGTAAGGTATCTGTGTACCTGAAACACCAGGTAGGCAGTAAAGCATCTGCTTGCCCCTGGCACTCTGTTCAATCGGCGGTTACCCAACAGGACCCTCTTCCCTCCAGGCCCAGCCACAGCTGTCCTCCCACACAGTGGTCTGCTCTGTAAAACATCCCATAAAACTTCACGACGTTGGGATGGTTAGGAAGAAACTGCAAAATATTGTATTCTGCCTCAATTTCTTCATCCATATCCTAAAGAGGGTTGAAAAACAAAGTGCTTACTGGATGACATCTGATGTGTAAGGAAGAGTATAGAAAGGATATTATGCTTCACTGATCAGCTAAAGCATATTTACTATGTATTTTTTAAAAGGTTTTTTTCTTTTCTTTTCTTTTCTTTATTATTATTGTTGCTGCTGTTCTTTTAACTTGCTATAGTTATCAGAGAGTGAGGGAGAAAGTGAGAAAGCAAGCTGCCAGGTTTGGGACTCAAACCACGATCAGCCACGTGGGAGTCCAGCGCCTCAACCACCACGCCACCTGCTGGTTCCCACACTATGTTTTTGTTTTTTTTTTTTAAGAGAAATTTTTACTATAGGATGCATGCACTCGCTGGAGAGACAGAGAGATGAAAATCAAGAAATCACCTCCCAGGGAGCAGGGGGATGGCCACCTCACAATCCCTTCTCCTCTATTCTTCTCTCAGGATTTTGAGCATGCAAGCACATGCCCCTGGTGTGAATTTTAAGTCACTGGGTCTGGGACTCGAACTGTGCTCGACTGTCTGGGAGTCCGGCAGCATAACCATTACGCCATCTGCTGGTCCCCACACTATGTATTTTTAGTGTCATCATTATCTCCAAAATATCTCACAAAGGATATTTAGATCTCATTTAAACCTTCCAATTATTATATCAATAAAGTGTCTCAATGATACTTACTAAACAATACTATCATAAACATATTTTTTACTGAAAAATGTCTGAATTTTCAGAGCAATTAGGGAGAAGTAGCTCAGAGGGACCCGACACAGAATAGAGCACATACGATCTCACTGTACAAAACAATGTTCAGCATTGCTGCCTCGGGGCTCTGAAATAAGATGTTGGGCTAAGATGACTGAATAGTGCAAGTCTGGGTCACTTTGTAACTTACAGAGAGACCAGGGATTAAAACCTATCCCTCTTTCCAGGACAATAACTTCTCAAGAGCCCAGAGGGACAAAATCAAACCAATAGTAAAATGGACAAGAAAAAAAGTCAAGAAAAGTTTTAATTTCGAGGAGCTAACAAATCACGAGCCATTTTGAGGTTTCATGACTGGTTTCATGACAATTATTTCTAAAATGAGGAAAATAAGTTGAAAGCTAGACTGTGCTTATGGTTTACTACCACCACTTACGCTGACTGGATCCAGGATCTTCACTGCAGCCAGGCTCCCGTCTTGTTTGTTAGTGACCTTGTAGACCTTGCCATACGTGCCTTTACCAATGGTCTCTATAATTTCCCAGGTGTCCATGGGATCCGGAAGTGATTCGAGCCCAAGCATTGTGGAGTTGTAGTGAAATAATCCATACAGATGTTTCCTGTGGGAAGAAGAATTTGTTATGTGCCGCAGGTCACAGGACTGGAGGCAGTGGGCTTTTGAAATAAAAACATTTCTGTTTCTTAATCAGCAATCTTGTGTCACTTTTTCTTTTTCATTTCTTCCTACATTTTAAGCAAATAAAAAAAGAATTTGAAGCCTCCACAAGAAACGGTAACAGAAAATAGAGTGGAGGAGTAACAGGAAACATCACAGTTCTAAAAGCAGAGATTATGTACCCATGGCAGGAGGGAATCAAAGCGCCAAGGAGGACATTCTGGTCACGACTGGACAGTTGTCTCTCCGCTGCTTAGTGGGGGCTCCTGTGGTTGCTACTGGGAAAGTGGCTAAGAACCATGTCGAAAACTTCTGTCCCCAGGTTACGGTAACCTTGACCAAGGCTCCCTGGTCACCTCTGGAAACTAATCCCCAACTTCTGTTTGCAATGTCTGGATGTCTGAAAAGGAGGATTTGGGTCATTAATCGGGCATCAATCAATACAATACATTGGGATCTGTAAAGAGGGGTCAAACTCAGATCCCTTTCATACAGCAGTAGCCTGTTGTGGGAATCACACTGAAGATTTAGCCAGGAGCTGCAAACTCGCTTTGCCTTAGTTAGCAGTACTCCATTTAAGGAAACAGTTCTGTGGAGTTTAAGTACCAACAGAAAGCTTATCAAGCAAAGCCACTCAAGTCTTATTCCCATGAAAACGTCCCTTCAAGTTTGGTTGTTCTTAGGCTGGCTATATGAAGGGTCCTATTTCTGGTCTGATTCTAAACCCTCATGAAAACGTCCCTTCAAGTTTGGTTGTTCTCAGGCTGGCTATATGAAGGGTCCTAAATCTGGTCTGATTCTAAACCCCAGAGGAGGGGGCCACCAGCCTCCAATAACAAGCCATGGCATCCAACCCCTATGTTATGGCTTAGGGTCCACACAGAGTGATCACATTTGCCTCATGCCAGACATTTCAATTTGCACTTTGAATTCTAGTTATTAACTAGATTGCATTCTCCCAAAGCAAAGCCCTATTTTTTTTTAGACGTTTTTGCCATAGGGCATATGCACTCACCAGAAAGACAGAGAGAGACAGAGAGTGAGAAATCACCCCCCCAGGGGGATAGCCATGCTGCAATTCCTTCTCCTCCACTCTCCTCTCGGAATCTTGGGCATGCACGCACATATACCCAGTGTGAGTTTAAGTCACTGGGTCTAGGACTTGAACCGTGGTCGACTACACGGGAGTCCAGCAACCTAGCCATTACACCAACTGCTGGTCCGAAAGCAAAGCCTTTTGACTGCTTACAAGAATTTACCTTTTTTACCTTATCTTCTCCATTCTAAAAACAAAACAAAACAAAAAATACACTACTCTCCAAAGGGGCTGCAACCAATCAGTACCTTGAGGGTCCAGGAAAAGCCTACCTTGGGCTGAGCATTGACCTAAAAGGTCGGCTGGTCAAACAACTCCTGCCTTTCATGTTCTAGCATGCTCAGGAACTGCAGCCTTTCCACCCATTCAGTGTTTCACAATATCGATCTTTCTCACCACATGCTTCATAATTGTTGCTATATTTGCACATACCTCACTGGAAAGAGAAAGTGAGAAATCATCCCCAGGGTTGATGGTCATGCCACAATCCCTTTTCCTCTATTTTCTACTTGGGATTTTGGGTGCACACACACATAAGCATCTGATGTGATTTTCAAGCCACTGGGTCCCAGACACGAACCTTGATTGGCCATGTGGGAATCTAGCACCTTAACCACCACAGCACCTACTGGTCCCAACAAATGCTTTTAAATTACTTACTGTTTCACTGGGGGGGAAAATGCCTTTTAAAGACACTACCTAGGGACCAGCAGATGGCATAATGGTTGAATCACTGGACTCCCCTGTAGTTGACTGTGATTCACGTTCCAGACCCAGAGGCTTAAACTCATGCCAGGCACATGTGCATACAAGCCCAAAATCCTGAGAGAATGGAGGAGAAGGGATTGCAGTGTGGCCATGTCTCCAGGGAGTAATTCCAGGGAGTAATTTCTCACTTTCTGTCTCTCTATGTCTGTATCTCCAGTGAGCGCACATGCCCTATAGCAAAAATCTCTCTCAAAAAAAAAAAAAAAGGCACTACCCTAAATGCAAAACCAGTATTATTTGTCATATATCAAAATTAACTGCACAAAGGTGATCGCACTAAGAATAATAGAGATTTATCCAAGTCCAGGTAGATATTGCTGGCCCAGAGCTCCAGCCTAAGGCTATCTTTCTTAAAAAGAGATCACCAGTGATGAAGGGGAATTAAACGCCACAAAAATATTTCCCTTGATTCTATCAGAAGATCTGAAAGAGTTATTTGGCAAGATAATAATGTTTCCATGACACTATTCGGTGGTCTCTGTTATGAAATCCCCCAAACTTCTCAACACCTGGGAACATTACTCTAGGCTTGGCTCCTACAAAAGCCAAAAGCAGGACAAGCTGGGGTGCTGGTCAAGGACAGACAGGCTAGGGAGAGCTCCAAGATATGATTCCATCAGCCTCACACTCACCAGTGAGGTCCCTGCTCCCCATCAGCAGGGGCACCTGCATCTGAGCTCAGTGTCAGGAAACCCGAACTGCACCACCCTGGCCCGGCCCTGACACAGCAGATAATTACTCATTTCTGCCTCAGTTTTAGCACCTCCATCATGGGGTCAGTGCCTGCTGCTCATGATGCTACCTACTTCACAGCGCTGCTAGAAGGATTGAGAGAAGGTAACAGGATCCAGTGGGCACGGTGAGAGCTCAGTAAGTATCATCTGTCGTTGCAACAGCACGGCACCGAGATCTGCCTCGGAACAGGCCAGGCTTAGCAGACACGTCTCCATTTTCCTTTATTTTGCTTTTAGCCACCATCTAAATGAGAGCTAAACAAGGTTTGCTCCAATCAGTTATTAGTTTCAGACAGATGGCTGGAATTCAGCTTATGCGAATAAAATTATGGAATGTGGCAGCATGGGGAGACCTTGAAGACCACTAAATCAAGTGGCTAATGATTTTTGGCTGTAAAACTCTTCGGTTTCACTTATCTCTCTTAGGATGCTGACTATAAGCTGACAGAAGTTGTGCAGCTCTGGCTGAGGTGAGCTGAGGAACTAAATACTGTCCTGTGTTCCCTGTGGGAGCCCTCTAAGGTGAACAACCATTCCAGTTTACCTGGGACCGTCTCTGGGTTTTTTTGGAGAGGTTTTTTCTATAGGGTGCATGCGCTCGCCAGACAGACAGAGAGAGAGAGACAGAGAGACAGAAGGCGAGAAATCACCCCCCAGGGGGATGGCCACGCCGCAATCCCTTCTCCTCCGTTCTCCTCTCGGGATCTTGGGCACGCACGCACACGTGCCTGGTGTGAGTTTTAAGCCACCAGGTCCGGGACGCAAACCGCGGTCGACTACATGGGAGTCCAGCGACATAGCCATTACGTTAATTGCAGGTCCCGGACCGTCTCTGTTTTCACACTGAAAATCTTACATCCTGGAAAACTCTTCAGAATACCAGCATACCAGCTCAATTTATGAGCTTTGCCTCTGGGGCCTTCTCAGGACACACATCTCCTCAGGCCGTTCTTTGAAAACCTTCCCTACCTCATCTTCTTTTGTGGGATGACTTATGTCCCCACCCCAAATTCATATGTTCAATTCCCAACCCCTATTGCTCAGAATGTGACTCTATTTGGAGATAGATCCTTTTAAGAGTCAGTTATAGTAAAATGAGATCATGAGTTTGGGGACATATGCAATCACATGACTGGCATTCTTATAAGAAGAGGAATTAGGCATTCTTATAAGAGGGAAGACCATGTGAGGACTGAGGGAGAAGAGAGCTCTTTACAAGTCAAGGAGAGAGGCAGGCCTCTGAAGGAAACCAACCCTGCCCACACTTTGATTTTGAACTTCCAGCCTCGAGAACTGTCAGAAAATAAACTTCTGTGGTTTAATCTACCCAGTCTATGGTACTCAGTTATGGCAGCCCAAGCAGACTACGTACACCCATTAGAGATGAAGAAACTAAAACCCAGAGTGTTGACAAAGCTGCTTATGGGCAGTTTGGGAACGGAAAAGCATTATTTTCTAAGCCCCATCCCATGGCCTTCCTCCACGGAATAGCACAAGGAAGGTTAGCTGGTTAGCAACAGTTAGTTCTTTCTGATCCACTGTTCCAAAAGGCGAAAAGTTCCCTGAGGGAAATATCCCAATCACGTGGCAGCCAAATGTCCCTTGGACCTAGCAAATACCAATCTTCCATCCCCCTCTAAAATGAAAACAACTCACCTGAGGGATTCATCTATCATCAGTGCCAGTAATGGGTGAGTAGAAGGCAGATCCATCAGGTTTACTGCCATGTCCAGCATGCGGTCTCTGGACATCCACAGACAATGTTAAATAAAGGTACGGCAGAACAGGTGTATTACTAACAGGGTTGCCTGTCTCTCTCTCTCTCTCTCTCTTTCTTTTTTCATTTTGTTTTGCCATAGGGTGCATGTAGTTGCCAGAGAGAGAGACTGTGAGAGGAAAAGAGAAATCACCCCCAAGGGGAGATAGCCATGCTACAATACCTTCTCCTCTATTCTCTTCCTGGGATTTGGCATACACAAGAACACACATGAGTTGCAAGCTGCCTGGTTCAAGACTCAAACCATGGTGGACCATGTGGAAGTCTAACGCCTTAACTATCATGCCACCTGCTGGTCCCATCTGTATTCTCTCTTTAAAACCAATAGCTGACTCTATAAACTCTGACAATTGGTTAAACAGCTCAAAGAGTGTCTTTTATACAGCCCTCAAAGGTGCTGATAATGTGGACCAGGGAGGTGAATGGAGCAGTCCTCTTACAAGCCACTCCTGGCCAGAATGTTAACTTGGACTTCTCTCTGATTCTGTGCTTAGGTCACGGGAGAGCCAGGGTTGACCAAATAAAGGGTCAAGGGCAGTTCAGAGTGAGAGGAATGATATCTGGGACCTCAGGAGTCTGCAGAACACTCAGAAGTCCATGAAGAGACACCTGGGCTACTCACAATCCCAGAAATGGAGGCTCCATGCATTTATTTACATGAAATGAAAGAGTGAATTTAGGAGGCTGCAAAACTCAGGTTACACAAGCTGCAGTCATTGAGAGACAAATATATAACATGTGTAGCTAGGCAGCTGTAGGTAGAGACACTTGTTAGTGCAGGAGAGGTTCATGCAGTTTACAAACCAATCAGAAGTCCTTTGGGCCTGCATGGATCTGTGTTTGCAGCTCTTCTAAAAGAAAAACTTGATGAAAACTCTTTTGTTTTTACATGTAGTCGTATTGCCTAAATTGATGCCATGAGCAAATTTCTCATCACCATTCTCTCAGAATAAGATGCTATTTATTTATGATTATCTTAATGACAGTATATATCTTGTAAATGCTGTAGGGCACATGCACTTAACAGAGAGAAACAGTAAGAGAGAGGGAGAAATGGAAAGAGAGAAAGCAAGCTGCCAGGTCCAGGATTTGAACCACGCTTAGCCATCTAGCACCTTAGCCATCTAGCACCTTAACTGCCACGCCATGTGCTGGCCCTTCAGAGCAAGATTCTAAAGTCCTTCGTATTCATGTGATAGCCAATCCCTCCACTACCAAGAACAACCAAGTTATTAACAAGACAAAGAGAACATTATGTAGGAAAGAAATTCTTGCTCAGCAAATAAGGGTGATGTAGGTACCACAAGAATATTTCCTCATCTCTGCCCATCTAGCATGGTTAGCCAAATGTCTAGGAAACACCTAAACTTCCGATTACGCAAGCCACTAGAAGAATGGATGGCACATATTTAGGAAAGACTTTATCTCTGTGGTAACACAGTACCTTGGAAGTTAATAATAATAGTCATTTCTTGCCATTTTGTTTGTCTGTCTGTTTATTTGTCATTCTTTCTTTAGAAGACAAATTCCAAAAGGGTAGAAGCTATATCTCTTTATGGTGATTGAGAATGCAGGCTCTCAAAAATATTTTTTCTGTTGCTAAGAACAGATGCACTGAACATGACCTCTGATTGCAATTCACGGCAAGAGCATGGATTTTGCACAACCAGAGAGCAGCTCGGCTCCAGATCCACGTGACCACAGAGAGCAGTGACTTGTCCTCTTCAAACATCATACTGCGGTGAGCAGTTTCACATCTGACTGTGAACTAATAGCACGGCCACTGCTTTATCTATCAGGACCAAATGTCTAAAGACTTCCATTGGATTTTTGGTTTCAGTTTTCAGTAGAGGGCATACTTCAGAAAAATAAGCCAAGAGATAGTCTATGGTTAGGTTTTGTCAAATAACACACCACAGAGATCTACAGTCTATAGATTTCTTTCTTTCTTTTTTTTTTTTTAAAGAATTAGGTATTTATTTCCATTTATTATTATTATTTTTTAAATTTGATCCAGACAGAGAGAGAGAGAGAGTGAGCAAGAGAGGGAAAGCAAGAAAGCAAGCTGCCAGGTCCAGTACTTGGACCCCAGTTGGTCATGCAGAATCCAACGCCTTTAGCCACCACGCCACCTGCCGGCCCTAGAGTCTGTCAATTTCTAACATCACAAAAAGAAAGTCAGGCATTATCTTTCTTAATGGAAGAAACGCCTTCATCTAACTCTTTTTTAGAAGTTACTATATATATATAATATATATATATATGTAATATATATATATGTATGTAAATAAAACCTGCATTTGACCAAGCTTCTAGATCAGTAATTTACAGGAATAGCAAAAGACAGGACAAGTTAAACAACAGCTAGAGGTACAAAAAGCCAAATCCACACCATAAGAAACTCTCCAAGACAAACAACAAGCCTTCTTCAACAAACAAATTGGGAATAAAGGTAAATAAATTGGAAGGGATAACCTCAAGATTAAGAGAAGCTTAAAATATATATCAAATGTGAAATAATGTATGGACTCACATGAGCTACATTTTTTTTAACATTTATGAGATAAGAACACTGGCTAGTTATCTGATGAAATTAAGGAAGCATTGTTAATTATGTCTTAGTTGTGATCATTGCATTGTGGATGGTTTTTTCTTTTCAAGGGTCCTTATCTTTCAGCAATGCCCACTGAAACATTTATGGGTGAAATAATGTGATGTTTGGAATACTATAAAAGAGGAGAAAATAAGAAGGGGCTTAAATGAAACATGATTGGCCATGGTAGATAATTATTAAAGCTAAGTATATGTCATTGCATGATTATATGTTATTTACTTATATATGCCTCTTAATTTTCATAATACAAAAAACTTAAAGAATATGTGTAGTTAATATGTGCCAGTGTAGATTCCAGCATTTACATACACGGCAAAGCTCACCTCCTCGAAGCATTTCCCCACTATATCCTGAGGCTATCTGATTAAGCCTCAAAGTCTGAGTGAGCACTTTACTTGTGTAGGAAATAGAAAGCCACAAATACATGAGTCCAACACAAAGAAAGCCAGGCACTTGAGCCTATGGCCTTCTTTTTTACCCTCACATTGTGTTGGGCGATTTGAGTGCAAAGGAAGAATTTATAGCACCCACACCATGTCTTCGGAAAGTCACCTTCCCAGTCCACCCTTCTCCTACTGAGGCACAGTCAGTGCTCCATGGTGGCAATGTCCCAGCTCAAACTGCCACTAAATGCAGAACTGTCGTTAGGAAAAAAAAAAAAAAAGAATGAACTGCTGAATGGCAAAAGAAAATCAATAGTCACAAGAAAGCAAGTGACCTTCCTCTGCCTGTTGAACCCCTGTTCTTTTTTCCTGAAAGAGGAAAAGAAAAAGGAAATCAACACACAGAAACTAGAGGAATAAAAACACTCATCACCATAAGGCTCTATAATCTTTTTCATCTTGTCCCAGAAAAGAATCTGCCCATTGGCATAAAGCCCAAGGCTAAACACAGAGTCACCTAAAAGAAGAGAGAAGTATGAATTACCCAACTGGGTGGACTGCCTCTAAGCAGCTATCCAAAGACCAGCACCGAAAAGGAAGATCAGTCCAAGGCGAGCCCTGACTGCAGCCAGAAAAGGACTCCGAGAAACAAGTGTCACATAGTGTCCTTAAAACTGGTGTGTTTGGTGGAGAAGAAAGAAAACTAAGCAAAGAGGAAAGATACTCCCGATGAATTGCCTGCTCATTCACCTGTGCCTTTTCAGAGGCCCTGGAGCTCATTTCCCACACTGGGTTAAAAACAAGAGATGAGCTCAGTTCCTCCAGGGTTGCAGTGAGCACCGAGCACACTCACTGGGACATGGGCCATTCTTCCCTGTCACTGCTCTTTCCTTGCTGCTTTTCCCATCAGCTCTTCAGATTAATCAAACACTGTGTCACTTCCCCTTCTTTCATTCATTAGCAAGAAATATCATAAAATATTATTTATGCATTCCGTAAGTAGTTATTAAATGTCACATGGAGGGCCGGCCCATTGCACAACAGTTTAGGGTTATGCCTATCATATTGGATTCTACATGGCCCACCAGGGTTTGAGTCCCAGCCCTGGTAGATTGGAAAAAAAAAAAACATAGGGAGCTCGTGTATTTACAGGTCCTGACAGGATGAAGAATCGGAGAGAATAGGATTTCTGTGTCATGTCAGATCCCATTGAGGGGTGTTTTCTTTCTCTTAGGGGCATATACACCTCTGATACTTTAAAAAATGCCAACTGGGGTCAGCAGGTGGCATGGAGGTTAAAGCAGTTGAATCTCACATGACTAATTGCACAGTTTGAGTTCTGGTCCCAGCGGCTTGAAAATCATGCTAGGCACGTGTCTGCATGTGTGCCTCAGGTCCTAAAAAGAGAATGGAGGAGAAGGGATTGTTGTGTGACCATTATTCTGGGGGTTGATTCCTCACTTTCTTTCTCTCTCTGACCCTCTCCGGCAAGTTCTATAACAAACAAACAAACAAAATGCCAATTACATTCAAGCAACATTAGTTTCTACAAGAATTATTTTGTAAAAGAATTTTATTTATCATTATTATTATTTTTTAAAGAATTACTTTAAATTTTATTTTATTTATTTTAAAATTTAATTTTATTCATTATTATTATTTTTTTTTTAAATTTGACCAGAGAGTGAGAGGGAAAGTTAGAAAGCAAGCTACCAGGTTGGGAACTCAAACCGTAGTCGGCCATATGAGAGTCCAGGGAATTAACCATCACTCCATCTGATGGCCCCCATTATTATTATTCTTAAGTTTGCTATAGGACATGTATGCTCACCAAAGAAAGAGAGAGAGAGTGAGAAAGCAAGCCGCCATGCCCAGGACTTGAACCACTGCTAGGCATGTGGGAATCCAGCGCCTTAACCACCACACCACCTGCTGGCTCCCCAACAAGAATTATTAAGAGGAAGTAAAAGCCAATCTCTGCTCTCAAAGTTCCAAATTAGTTTAGAAAATTCTTATGACTTCTGGGGCAAGATGGCAAAGTGAAGGCTTCCCTAAAACCAAATGAATAAACAATATTAACAAGAAAAACTTAAAATCTAGCACACAAAATATATTCTAACAGTAATCAAACAAAAAAGAGACATAACTTCAGGCCATAATCTTTGAAAAGAACATGCAGAGAAAGAGAGATGGAAGATTCCAGTAATCACTGCTATTCCCAACCAGGTCTCTCTCTTCCCAGAGTGTAGTGGGGTTAGGGTCATGGAAAAGGGACAAAATTCTAAAAAGTCTCAGCAATGCTCTGCTAGCTCTGTAGACCAGTAGTAGAGAAGTGAATCCAGGCTCATTCATTTACACATCCAATAAGAATTTATAAAGAAACTCTATTCTCGGGATCAGCAGTTAGCGGAATGGCTATGTTGCTGGACTCCCATGTAGTCGAACGCGGTTCGAGTCCCGGACCTGGTGACTTAAACTCACGCCGGGTGCGTGTGCGTGCATGCCCAAGATCCCAAGAGGAGAAAGAAGGAGAAGGGATTGTGGCGTGACCATCCCCCCGGGAGGTGATTTCTCGCTTTCTGTCTCTCTGTCTCTCTCTGTCTGGCCAGCGCACGCATCCTATAGCAAAAACCTCTCCAAAAAAAAAAAAGAAAAGAAAAGAAAAGAAAAGAAAAGAAAAGAAAAGAAAAGAAAAGAAACTCTATTCTCAAACGAGGGACATTTCCAAAGCCATGCAGTAGGATTTGCCTCCTACCAGGAGGAATGACCCTAACACAGTAATTTAAGTAGCAGTTCAGAGAAAAGTAAGGATGATGTCCACCAATCATGATTCTCCCTAATGTTTAATACCCAGAGATCTGAGGAAAAAATGAAAAGGTCTCATAAAGGTGGACATTTTCAGGTAAGTTGATATCAAGGTAGAGGTAAAAATTTTGAAAATATTAGATACATATACACATCCAAAAAAAAAAAAGAAAGAAAGTAAAAACTCAGTTTTCTCTTCATGTTAATATTCAATATCAGAAAAATACATAAACCCACATGTACAAAGTTTTGAGGGAAGAAGAGGTATACATAAATATTTTTATAGTAAGCCAAATTATTCAAATACAAAGCAAAAAAATTTTCAGACCTGCAAGAATTTAGTGACTATGAGTTTTTCCTGAAAAAAAAAAAAATCAGTGAAGTCCAGAATGCAGCAAACCAACAGATAATGTGGAACTCTAGTAAAAAGCCTGATAAGAAGAACCAAACCTACTTACATTAAGAAATAAGGGACCAGCAGATGGCATAATGGTTATGTTGCTGGACTCCCATGTAGTCGACCATGGATTGAGTCCCAGACCCACCAGCTTAAAACTCATGCAGGGTGCATGTGCAAGCATGCCGAAAATCCCAAGAGGAGAATGGAGGAGAAGGGATTGTGGCGTGGTCATCCCCTCTACGAAGGTGACTTCCGCTTTCTGTCTCTCTATCTCTCCAGCAAGCACACACCCTATCACAAAAATCTCTCTTTAAAAAAAAAAGAAAGAAAGCTAATCCTCAATGTAAATTATGTTTACAAAAGGGAAATGTTACACATTTTTAAAAATAATTTTTAAAAAATTTAGCTTTATTTACTTATTTTAATTTGACCAGAAAGGGACAGAGTGAGAGACAGAGAGAGAGAGAGAGAGAGAGAGGGAAACTGAGAAAGCAAGCTGCCAGGTTCGGGACTGGAACTGTAGTCAACCACGTGGGAGTCCAGTGCCCTTCACCTGCCAGCCCAATATTACACATTTTAACAATAGAAAAGAATAATAAATCAAATCAAACAGTTTGAGAAAAGACAGAGAGAAAAATAATGGGAAAATGTCCTCACATTACTTTTTAAGATAAATCATGACATTGAGATTTAAGTATTCTTTTGAAATTATTAAACTAATCAAACAGAATTACAATAGTAACAGTAAGGAGAAAATATGTGTGTTAATTTTCTCACTCATCTCAGTAAATAATCAATAGATAAACTAATAGAGGCTAGAGCTTCAACATAAAGTTATCAAGGAGATCTCTAAAAGACCTAAACATACATATAAATCGTTGACATTACCACAAAAAAGCACACTCACTCAAAGAGACACACATACATACACCAAACAAAGAAAAAAACAATACATAGGTTAAGAGATGGGGGGTGGGGCAATGGAGGAGTGAGGAAGCATTGAAAAACAGAAAATATAATGTAAATTACAAAGCATTCAGGCTAAAAATGTCTATCATGTCAATAAATACAGTATTTTTTAACAAAGACAAAAATAAAGGAAGAAAACTAATCTAGAAAGATCCACATTTAAAACAATCTAAGAGTCTCTTTATGACTCAGAAAAGTTAAAAGTTAAAAAACGAAAGTTAAAGGGAACCAGCAGTTAGCGTAATGGCTATGTCGCTGGACTCCCACGTAGTCGACTGTGGTTCGCGTCCTGGACCCGGTGGCTTAAAACTCACGTCGGGCGCGTGTGCGTGCATGCCCAAGATCCCGAGAGGAGAATGGAGGAAAAGGGATTGCGGCGTGACCATCCCCCCGGGGGGTGATTTCTCGCTTTCTGTCTCTATGTCTCTCTCTGTCTGTCTGGCGAGTGATCGCGACCTATTGTGAAAACCTCTCAAAAAAAAAAAAAAAAAAAACTGAAAGTTAAAGATACACCAGGTAAGTGGTAACAAAACCAAAAAGAGTCATAATATGAATATCATAAAAGCATAAATTCAAGTAAAAAAGGATCAAAGGAAGTTAGGGGCTATGTTATCTTCAACAATAATAACTGAGCAATTACTTGGCACTAGGTATTATTTTACACACTATTAGAATGACAGAGTTTAAATTAATAACGCGCTTATAAATGTTCTAAATTTTTTAGCACCGAAAATGTGTCAAAATTTATAAATGCATTATCTTGTCAAGGAATCAATAAAACACAATACTAGTAACCAATATCACCGTGACAGAACAAGGTGACAAAATATTAAGGAATATATTTGATATGATTAGGAAGGCTAAGCAAGTACATGTGTAAAAGTATATATATATATATTGAGAGGTTTTTGCTATAGGGAGCATGTGCTCTCCAGAAAGACAGAGAGAGACAGAGAGACAGAAAGCGAGAAATCACCCCCGGGGGGATGGCCATGCTGTAATCCCTTCTCCTCCATTCTCCTCTCGGGATCTTGGGCACGCATGCACACGTGCCCAGCATGAGTTTAAGCCACCGGGTCGGGGACTTGAACCATGGTCGACTACATGGGAGTCCAGCGACATAGTCATTACGCCAACTGCTGGTCCCTCAAAGCGTATTTCTAACATAAAACTTCTTTTTCAAAAACTGATGGAATATTTTATTATAATTTTAAAAATAAGATAAACACTAAGCCACAAAGGAAAGCTTCAGTACATCCCAGGAAAATGGAATTAGAACAACTTTCCCTGGCCACATTACAACAAAACTAAATATTAATAATAAAAAGAAGAAACTAGCCACCTGAAAATTTTCAAAATTGTCTTAGATCTTGATACAAAGGAAAAAGTCGAAACTGAAATTAGGAGCCAGATTCACGGCCTGGTGATTAAGAGATTCAGATGCCCTGTAGATGATCTACAGTTTGAATTCCATCCCTAGAAACTTGAAAACACACTGGGCTTGTGTGTTGGAACCAAAATCCTGACAGGATGGAGAAATGGCAAAAGGATTGCAGAGTGAGCATGCCCTACTGGGTGTGTTTTCTCCCTCTCCTTCTCTGCCTCTCTGTCTCTCTCTAGCAAGCACACATCCCTCTGGCAAAACAAACAAACGGGGCCAGCAGAGGGCACAGTGGTTGAGGTACGTGTGCGTGTCCAAAATCTTGAAAGAAGAACAGAGAAGTGATTGCAGCCATCTCCCCTAGGGGTTGGGGAAAGGGTTGGTTTCTCACTCTCTCTCTCTGTCCCTGTGTCTCCGGAGAGTACACCACCCTCTAGCAAAAATCTTTAGGAAAAAAAAAGAAAGAAAGAAATTACAGAGTATATATTAAAAAAAAAAAAAAAAACACCACCACAAAAAAACCTCTATTAAAGGTGTTACTTAGAAAAAACCTTAGGAAGCTAGGTTCAAGATAAAACCTTATAGCATTAAACATTTTACCAAGCAAATGGTCATTAAAAAAAAAAAGGAAATAACCATTCTATTCAAGAAGGTAGATATGGAGCAACAAAACAAGAATAAATAAGATATAAGAACAAATGAAAGCATAAATTAATGAACTAGAAGACAGAACAACAATAGAATACATAACTAAAGGTACAGTTATTGGGGGGCAAAAAAAGGGTAATAATAAAAAGTTTAATAAATAAACAGAGAAAGATAGCACGAATAGCATTAGAAATAAAAAAGAAAGCAACAGATGCATAAGAAATTTTTTAAAATATGAGATTATTTTTAAAACCTCTAAATAGATAAATTATAAATATTATTTGTTGTAATTATAAATAAATTATAAAGTAGATAAATATAAGTGACAAAAATTGAGTCCAAAAGAAACAGAAAACTTAAGTAGGCATCTAACAATGGAAGAAATTGGAAATGTTTAAAAAGGCTAGTCTCCCAAAAAGCCATAGACGCAGATAGTTTTAACAATAAACTCTTTCAGACTTTTGAAGAATGCATCATTCCAATGCTATTTATATTTTTCCAGAACATGGAGGAAGAAAAAATACTTTGAATCACTTAGAGTAAAAATAGCACTCTTTTCAAATCCTGGTAAAAGTAGCACAGAAAAATAAAACTGTA
Source organism: Tupaia belangeri chinensis (assembly GCF_000334495.1). Classification (NCBI taxonomy): domain Eukaryota; kingdom Metazoa; phylum Chordata; class Mammalia; order Scandentia; family Tupaiidae; genus Tupaia; species Tupaia belangeri. Next base: position 2,701,535 of record NW_006159514.1, read on the forward strand.
ATCAACCTCACTTAAGAATATCTACATAAAAATTCTAAATGAAAAACCAGCCAATAGAGGGACTGGCAGTTAGCATAATGGCTATGTTGCTGGATTCCCACGTAGTCGACTGCAGTTCGAGTCCCGGACCCAGTGGCTTAAACTCACGCAGGGCGCATGTGCGTGCGTGCCCATGATCCTGAGAGGAGAATGGAGAAGGGATTGCAGCGTGGCCATCCCCCCTTGGGGGGTGATTTCTTGCTTTCTATCTCTCTGTCTCTCTCTGTCTGTCTGGTGAGCGCATGCACCCTATAGCAAAAAAAAAAAAAAAAAAACTCAAAAAAAAAAAACCAGCCAATAGAAGTTAGTAAAGATAAGTCAACATTAGAGACTACATTGACATGATTTCTCCCATTAATACATCAAAGTACAAAACCACATGAAAAAATAGATAGCCAAAATAAATTTGATAAATATTACCATGTATTTCATTTTTTAGAGCATGAGAAAGATTAAAAGTGGTTAATTCCTTTATAGCATTTAAATAGTATAAAAATACATCTCTCAAACTAAGGCATTTTGCCTACATTCTGCTTAATGTGGATTTCTGGGTTCATCATTAATAAATCAGGAAAAAAAAAAAAAAACAAGCTTCTCCTGCAGTCACCATATTATTTTGAATTATTCTGGAGGTACTAGCCATGGCAATTAGACAAAGATAGAGTAGGAAGTAAAACACTGAGAAAGTGACAAAAAAGGATTGCTGGAATAATTAAATCCTGGAAAATCAAAGTTTAATAGCTAAAAATTATTAAGTCAATTTGTTAAGGGATTTAGCATAAAATTAGTATACAGAAATCAAAATTTTTACAAAGTATATTTTTCTACATATAAAAAAAGTACTCAATCAGAAAAATAAATACCCTTTTAATAGAAAACAAAAGTAAAATGCCAAAGTTAAACCTAACAAGAATAGAGCATAACATATACAAAATAAAATCTTAAAATCAAGGGAATGGGACCAGCAGGTGGCATGGTGGTGAAGGTGCTGGACTCCCTATGGCCAATCCAGTTTTAGTCCCAGACCCAGTGGCTTGAAAAACACATCTGGTGCCTGTGCGTGTGTGCCCAAAATCCCGAAAGGAGAATGGAAAAAGGACTGTGGTATGGCCATCCCCCCACAAGGGGGTGATATCTTACTTTCTCTCTTTCTGTCTCTCTCTGGATAGTGCATGCATCTTACAAAAAAAAAAAAAAAAAAGGAATGAAAATAAGCTTAAATAAATGGAAAGACACATAACTTATTCCTGAATAAGAAACTTTACTGTGAATATGTCTATTCTAAGTGTATTTTGAAAGTAAATCCTGTAGGGCCAGGCCCATAGTGCAGCACAGCACAGCACTTAAACCCTGCAGATAGGGAGCGGGAGCCCACACACAGCAGACTGCAGTTGGAGTCCTGGCCCCCAGCAGCTCGAAATACACACCAGATATGTGTATGTGTGTGTGCTTGTGTGTGTGCGTGCTCCAAATCCCAATGAGATGGAGAAATGGAGGAAAAACAATTGCAGTGTAACCACATTCCACTGGGGAGGGCTCTCTCTCTCTCTCTTTCTCTCTTTCTCTGGCAATTAAAAAAAGATAAAAATTGAAAAGAAAGTAAATACGGGCAGCTAGTGGCATGATGGTTAAGGTGGCTGAATGCCACTTGACCAGCTGGTGATTCAAGGATCAGATCCAGTGGTTTGAGAAACATGCCAATCATGTGTGTACAGGCCCCAAATCCCAAGTCTAGCCTGGAAAAGGAATTTCAGTCTGGCCATCCCACATCGGGTGCTTTCTCACTTTCCTTCTTTCTGTCTTTCTCTGATGAGTGCATGTGCCCTGTACCAGGTTAAAAAAAAAAAAAAAGCAAATATTAGACATTTTTTATATGTTACAGAATTTGACAAAATGGTACTAAAGTTCATATAGAAAATTAAACACATTAAAATTCTGGGGAAAAAAAGAATTAGGGAACTTAATGTGACTGAATATTAAAACATAATATACAACATCAAAATTCTGGGGAAAAAAAGAATTAGGGAACTTAATGTGACTGAATATTAAAACATAATATACAACATCAAAATTCTGGGGAAAAAAGAATTAGGGAACTTAATGTGACTAAATATTAACCATGTTATACATTTATAGTAATCAAAGCAGTATGCTACAGGAGTAGATAGAGACAAGTAGGTAGAACAGGGTAGATGGAAATACATTTTTAAAAAGACTATATGATAAAGACCATATTGCAAGTCAGAAGGCAAAAGATGAACTTAATATTATTTAAAAAATAGTGCTAACTTAATCTGCTAGTTATTTAGAAAAAAATTTAAGCCAGATCCTCACCTTATTCTGTTCACCACGATAGATTACAACGGATCAAAAACATTTTTTTCTTTAATGAGCAAATCCCTTCTCCATTTCTCTATCTCAGGGGCAGCCAATATCATGGTAGTTAAAGTGGTTGAACAGTAAGAGTATGGGTCAGGTCCTGGACCCAGTGGCTTGAAAAACACTCTAGGCTCATGTGTGAATATACCCAAAATCCAGAAAGGAGGGGAAAATGGAAAGGAATTGCAGGATGACCATTCTCTGTGGTAGGTGCTTTCCCATTTTCTCTCTTTCTTTCTGTCTCTGGAGAGCACACACGTCTGCTGGCAAAAAATTTAAAGTAATACTGAAAATCTCAGTACAAGCAAGAGATTTTTCCAAGAAGAACATAAAACCCAAAAGCTGTGATGAAAAAAACTGATATGTATAATTACATAAAACTAAAAAACTTCTTTACAGCCAAAAAAATTTTTTTAAAGAAAGATTTTTGCTATAGGGAGCATGCACTTGCCAGAGTGATAGAGAGACAGATAGAAAGTGAGAAATCACCTCCCAGGGTGGATGGCCACACCGCAATCCCTTCTCCATTCTCCTCTTAGGATTTTGGGCATGCATGCACACATACACCTGTTTTAAGCTGCCAGGTTTGGGACACGAACTACGGTCAACTACATCTTGGCAGTCCAGCGACATAACCATTATGCTGCCTGCTGACCCCCCAAAAATATTTTTAAGTACTAACATTTTTCCATGAAAAAATATTTTCTCTCAACCTACTAGTAGTCATTTATCTTAAATATATAATCAAAGAAAAGCACATTTAAATTCATCTTATTACAGACTGTAAAAGGAAAACCATTTGATCACCTCAATAGATATAGAAAAAGCACTTGAAAAAATTCAACATCTAGTCAAGATTTAAAACAAAACAAAAACTCTCAACAACTAGAAATAGAAAACGACTTCTTCAATCTGGTATGGTATTTAGGAAAAAAATCTAAAGTTAACATCACACTTAATGGTGAAAAACTGAATGCTTTTACTTTCACATCAAGAGCAAAGCAAGGATGTTTGCTTTCATCACCTCTATTTAATATTATGGTGAAGTCAATACAATAAAGCAAGAAAAAGAATTATAAGCATCCATCTGGATTGGAGAGGAAGAAGTAAATAGTCTGTTGGCAAATGATGTTATCATGTATACAGAAAAACTGATAGAATTTACAAAAAATGTACCAGAGCTAATTAGTGAGTTTATCAAAATCACAAGACTACAAGGTCAATATTCAAAAATCAATTATATTTAGGAACCAGCAGATGACATAATGGTTATGTTGCTGGACTCCCATGTAGTCAACTGCAGCTTGAGTCCTGGACCTGGCAGCTTAAAACTTGTGCTGGGTACATGTGTGTGCGTGCCTAAAATCCTAAGAGGAGAATGGAGGAGAAGGGATTGCAGTGTGGCCATCCCCCTGGGGTGTGATTTCTCACTTTCTGTCACTCTGTCTTTCTCTCTTCCCAATGAGTGCACACACCCTATAGCAAAAATCTCTCTAAAACAAACAAACAAACAAACAGGAACCAGCAGATGGAGTAATGGTTACATTACTAGACTCCTACATAATCAACTACAGTTCAAGTCCTGGACCCAGCAGTTTAAAACACATGCCGGGCACACGTGCATGCATGCCCAAGATCCCAATAGGAGAATGGAGGAGAAGGGATTGTGGCATGGCCATCCTCCCTAAGGGGTGATTTATCTCTTTCTGTCTCTCAGTCTCTCCAGCTAGCACATGTGCCCTATAGCCAAAAAAAAAAAAAAAAAACCTCTAAAGCAAACAAACAAAAATCAATTCTATTTTTATATACTAGAAAGGAAAACTTTCAACAAACAGTGCTGAAATAGTTGTATGGCAATATGAAAAAAGAATAACATTATACCACATATAAAAATTAACTTAAAATTAATAACAGAACAAACATAAGAACTAAAAATGTTAACCTTCTATTAGATACATATACAAGGATGTTCACTGTATCATTGTTTCCAGTAGAAAACCTGATACAAGTTAAAGATTCATCATCATGAAGAGATCATCAAATAAGTTATAATAATTACATAAAAAAATACCATCTACCCACATGCACCTAATTTGTATCAACTAATATGGAAAGAATGCCAAATATACAATTAAAGTTTTCTAAAGAAATGTTGAATAGTATACAGGAATGATAACCTTTGTGTAAATAAAAAGAATATTTGCATTACAACTGCTTTATGTATATATTTACGTGTTTGTATGTATCGCTACACTATTGTGTATATCTTTATATATATATATTTTTCCCATAAGGTTACACAAGAAACTTACTTTAAACTTTAAATAGAGGTACAATGAGTCAGAGAGGTTAAAAAGAAAAACTAATAAAATTTTTAAAATTTTATACTCTTCTATGTTAGTTATAATTTTGCTGGTATATAAATTGTTCTATCTTAAAAGATACCTTTTTTTTTTCAATCTCTACAGAGGACATCTTCTGGCCCAGATGCATGCTGAAGTCATAGGAAAGCGAAACCATATTAAACAATAGAAACTTATCCTGAGAAGGGAAGACAGACAGATGGACAAAACTGAAAAGATCATGCTTAAAAGAGTGAGACAAAGAGAACTGGCAGGTTCAATGCAAATTCTACATCCAGGCCTTCCGAAGTCTGCTAAGCTTTGTTGCCTGTCCTTAGATACCATGAAATTTCCTATACATTCTTCTGAGAGTCCCCCCTTTTTTGAGTTAATTTCAGTTCCTCATGAGCTGGTTTTAGTTCCTTAGCCCCAGATGGGCCTGGCCCAGATCCTGGTCAGTACCCTAAGTTAGTGCCTAGCAGAGGTTCAGCCTTACCTTGTTGAAAGTAAAGCAATCTGTATACTGTGCCCTGTGAACTCCCGCAGTTAGTCAAGCCTAGCGGACGTGATTTAAATAGAAACTTGTCTGGCAACATTTTATTCTCATCAGAAAATTCGTCAGGAAGATTTCTATTTCTGAGTATTCCATTCAGAATATTTTTTCTAGATGTTATAGAATAGCTTTTGGAAAGATGAAATCAGAAAAATGAACGGTGAATGTTCAGAAGAAATTTGTACAAATACTGAAAACAATAAACACCCAAAGACACACAAAATAAGAAAACACACACTATACAAGCATGAATAAGTAAAGAATAATTCCAAATTAACAAATAAGCAAGTGCACAATATAAGAGTGAAGACTGGTAACGTTCAGAAGTGGCTTCTTCACAAATAGCCTACCTGCACACCACTAGAGAAGGCCCATTCAGCTCAAAGCCATCTCTTCTAGTATAGAAGGCCTTCCCTAATTTTCCCTCTAGAAGAGGCCTTCTTTATATGGTTCCACTGATCATGTACTCTTTCATAGCAGTTATCACATTCCTGACATTTATTTGTTCACACATGTGTCTTCTCCACCAGTGAGTTCCCTGAGAACAGAGGCCATGCCTTAATAACTTTCTTCTGTCCATAGGCAGATACCCAGGATATAAGTGCTCAATAAATATTTAATTACAGGAAGAAAAATCAGACCATTTAATACCAAGAAGCTTTTTTTAATGAAAAAGAAACAGTTGTGATTTCACAGAACACTAAGAAAATAAAGAGAAATATAAAAATTGCAAATAAAATGTCACTGTCCAAATATAATCACTGTCAACCATAGACATCTATGCAGACACTTATACACATACATGTACTGTACATGCACGTAAAGGTGTATAGCTATGTTTATTTCACAGGGAGGAAGATCTAGTTTTTAGCCCACTCTACTAAATTGCTATTTCAAAGGTTTCTGTCATCTTGAATTTCAATGCACTTAACCACTGGCTGCACTCTATCTATATCATTAGCCATCATTCACTGCCTCCCTCTTTCTGGACACTCCCTTCCCTCTGTTTCCTTTTACATTTTACTTTCCTGGCTCCTCTTCTGCCTTTCTGCCTCCTATGGCAGCTTCTTTTCTTCCTGTTATCGTGCACATTCAACCAGTGCCCTGAGTTTAGTCCTCTGCCTGCCTTCCAAATGTCTCATCTATAAGGAGGCTTCAAAAAGTTCGTGGGAAAATGGAATATTTTTTAGCACATGCATTCTCCATGAACTTTTTGAAGACTCCCCCTTCCATGGCTGAAATTTTAACCATCCTGTCCTGGCAGGTCCCTCTCTCTAGAGAGCTCTGTTTCCTCTCCCAAGCACCAACCAAAGAATATCAGCTGCTTGTCGCACATCTCCACTTACACAAATTCCCATTTATGTCTTGAGACATAAATGTATAAAACCAAACTGACCAACTTCAGTTCCTCAAAGCTATTACTCAATTCCCTAATATCTGTTGGAATCCTACCATCTTCCTGGTAGCCCAAGTCTCACAACCTTCCCCCACTGTCTTTCCTCTCAAGTCAGTCAGTCAGTAAGCTATGGCCCATCTTTGTTCAACTCTATTCCTCCCTATTCTTCCCCAGTTCTGCCACTTCTTCACATCTCACAAAAGACGGTTACAAAAGTCTTTAGAAGAGTCTCTTCTGCCAGTCTTTTTATTACAATCCCTCATGGACTTTTCAACCAGATATAACATCCAAAACCGTCAACTCATTTATATCTCAGCTTTGCTTAAACAGAAAGTCTGTGATGGCTACCAACTACTAAATTAAAGTCCAGATTCTTCGGTCAGATGCTTAAGATCTTAACAACCTAAATTCAACCTTCCATTCTTGATTTAAAACTCCTATTTCCCTGTATCGAGCTTATGAAGCATTTCTTTTTTTCTCCCTTTTTTTCCCTCCATAGGGCATGTGCACGCACCAGAGAGAGATGGAGAGAGACAGAGAGAATGGAAAGTGAGATATCAACTCCCAGGGTGAATGGCCACACTACAATCCCTTCTCCTCCATTCTCCTCTCAGGATTTTGGACATGCATGCACACATGCCCAGCATAATTTTCAAGCTGCTTGGTTTGGGGCTTGAACTGTGGTCAGTCATGTGGGAGTCCAGCACCTTAACGACCACACCACCTGCTGGCCCAAGCTTATGATATATTTCAGCTAAACCTCTCACCATTTTCTGAATCATCCTTGAATGGCTACATCTCTGTAATTGTGTCCATAGATTTCCACCTACAGAAGTGCCCATTTCACCACTTCCACCAATAAAGAAGTCAGCCCTTCACAAGCCAGCTTAAGTTCCCCAATTCCTCCACAAATTGGCACGTTCCGCTTCTCTAAAACTCCATAATGCTCATGTAGGATAAGCTTCCCTGTGATGCCGCCTTGTGTACAAATCTCAACTCCCTGACAGCACCCTAAGCACCTTTAAGGCTGGGATTGTCTAATTCACACATGAGTTCCTGGCTGAACTTCGATGAATTATCCTTCAACAAATATTTGCAAATAAAAGGAGAGCTTGTGTGTAGTTAAACAGAGCTGAATGTTGGCATCTCAAAATATGAGAGCCTAAATAGACCCTTGAAGAACGTATATGCCTAGTATTGGTGAGGATTACAGAAAAGACATTCCAGAGGGGAAAAATAATGGGGTTATTTAGGGCATTTTTCAGCAAGTAATTGGCTACATAAGACTAACCCACATATGTCAGGGTCATGAGCCTCCTTGACTCCAGCTCACCATGTATCAACAACCCCACCTCCCACTGAGACAACCAAAGACAGCCCCCCAGCACTGCTTTCATGTAGGAAGGATTCACTGAAGGTGTCGCAGCTGGAGCCATGGGCAGCAGGAGAGGGAACTGATGTGCCCTGCTAAGATCTGGCTCATCATGGACATATGCAGCAAATGCTCAGTGAATACCAGCTGATTAATGAAAGGTAGACCTACCTGAAACTGAATCTTGGAAGCCTTGAACACCCTAAGCATTTGGAACTTATTCTATACACAAGTCACTTAACCTCTCTGTGCCTCAGGTTCTTCCTCTCTAAAATACCAATAATAGTATCTTCTCTATGGGGTTGATCTATGCAGTGATTGAGATAAATATGTAAATGCACGTAAACTTATTAGACCTACTCCTAGTTCATAGCAATCATTCAGCACATGCTTATTATTATTAACTAGTAAAAAGTTGAACAGAATAGTAACTAAATGGTCAGTTCAGGAATATTAATCTGAAAAGGTGGACTGAAAAGAGATGACTGTTGCCCCCTGGGGCCCTGCTAAGCCGGCGGCGGCGGCAGAGGCGGGCCGGACGCCAAGGCTGTGTCCGGTCACGGGACGTCCCGGGCCCTTCCGGGCTCGGCGAGTCCCCCCTGGGGCCCTGCCAAGCCCGCGGCGGCGGGAGGG
>NW_006159514.1:2710943-2712865 GCF_000334495.1 Tupaia belangeri chinensis
AAAAAAAGTAATAAGCAGGAGGAAAAAAAATGCACATTTGATGACTGAAGAGAGTTGTATGGACACAACTGGGGTCTACTTTATAGTATGTTCATTCTACTCCCTGGGGTTTATGCCTAGGATCAGATTTGGATACATGTGTAAGGATATGTCAGCTGTGCTAGCTAGTGGATATACTTAGACTAATTGAGTTCATTGGTAGAACAATTGAATGGGGGGGTCGGAAGGCATTGAGGGCAATCATGAATGTTAGGGACAATGGAGGAGGATGACGGGACATGGCAGAGGGTGGGGATGGGGAATCTAGGATGGCAAAACAAAAGGCAAGGTATGCAGGACACAAAAATTGGGAAATCATTTGCTGAGAACATATATGTTGATGTGCTTGATTGAGCCAATGCACAGTGTATTTTGGATGGAAAATTCATATGTGTGTTGTGATGAGAAAAGAAAAAAAAATTTATAATAAAAAACAAAGTATAAAAAAAAAAAAAAGGAGGGAGAAGAGGATAAAGACAGCAGTGAACAATAGAGAGGCAGGATGTTAATGAGAAATAGATATGGTTTATTACCTGTTGATGATGACATGTATAGTATTCTCAACTGAACCGGTCTGGGAAATATTTCATGATGGGTGAAGTCTCTTTAATAAGCAAAATGAGAAATAGTGATTGACTGTTTAAAAAATTATAATAATAATTATTGGGAAAAGCATGGAAAAGATATTGAATGATAAAGCGGGGAGATTGATATCTCTGTATTGACTGACATGCATGGCATTCCCTTTTGAAAAAGCAATGGAAGTCAATGTAAAGTTATATGTAATCTAGTGTAATAGAAAGAAGATTATGATGATAATAAAATAAAAAAGATAAAAAAAAAAGAGATGACTGTTATCAGGAAGATAAATTAGGAGGCTATTGTGGTTTTGGGTTAATGTTATGAGTGCTTGAACTAAGGCAAAAGTCTTAGGAACTGATAGAGAGGACTATCTGGGAGAAAATTAATAGTAGTAGAATCGGTTAATTTGGAACAAAGTGTAGGGTGTAGAAATCACAAGAAAAAGCAGACTCGGGGAACCAGCAGTTAGCGTAATGGCTATGTCACTGGACTCCCACGTGGTCGACCACGGTTCGTGTCCTGGACCCGGTGGCTTAAAACTCACACCGGGCTTGTGTGCGTGCGTGCCCAAGATCCAGAGAGGAGAATGGAGGAGAAGGGATTGCGGCGTGACCATCCCCCCTGGGGGGTGATTTCTCGCTTTCTGTCTCTATGTCTCTCTCTGTCTGTCTGGCGAGCGCACACGCCCTACAGTGAAAATCTCTAAAAAAAAAAAAAAAAAAAAAAGCAGACTCAAAGTCAATGGTAAAATGTTGAGGAGAATGGAGACAGAAAGGGATACCCTGAAGGTGGTATGGTTCTATGGAGGGGCATTTGCATTCTGAGTTCAATATGGGACTCTCTGGGTTGAAGGTTCCAGTGGGAAACAGAGGTGATGTCCATTCAGCAACAAGAAAGCAGAACAACAACTTGGTAGAGAGTTTATGCTGGGAACACCAGCCAGAGAATCATGTAGAGGGGCAGGTCGACCCATCGCCTGCTGGAATCTCAAGGCAGAGGTGGAGGTGGAGGTGAGGAGATGGGGAAAAGACACAGTCTTTACATTTAGTGGGGTATGGGCATGGAAGAGGAGCCAGAGAAAGGGCTGTTAAGGAGGTAGAGAAAGAACAGTGGGGCAGAGTGAGTTTCCAGAAGAAGCAAGGTTAATACCAGACCTAAATGTTTCTGAATAGGTAAGGAGGAGGGGATTCAAGGAAAGTTCTGGAATTCTATCTTAAAAGAACATGGTGAAGGGACCAGCAGTTAGCGTAATGGCTATGTTGCTGAACTCCCATGTAGGCAACCGGGGGTCAAGTCGCGGG
>NW_006159514.1:2713006-2730102 GCF_000334495.1 Tupaia belangeri chinensis
TTAACGCAAGCACCCTATACCAAAAAAAAAAAAAGAACACGGTGAAGAGGGTAGTCAGATTCAAGAAGACTCCAGATGAAGATGTAAAGAGAATGGCTAGGATTTGAACCATGCTGTCTGTGAACTAGAAGGATTCCTAAATGTTACCCGGGTGGTGTGGTCAACCTTGTCCACAACTGCACCTTACCACCCAGCCAAGTTCAGCACATGGTCACAACATGAAGAGCAGCTCTGAGCGCAAGGTCTTCCCGGGCTCCCCCAGTTGGCAGGGAAAGGTAAGTGAGTATAGGCTGAACATTTCTCTAAAAGATTTACAGAAAAATCAAGGACCAGCAGATGGTGAAATGGTTATGTCACTGGACTCCCACATAGTCAACCACGGTTCGAGTCCCAGACCTGGTGGCTTAAAAGTCACACCAGGTGCATGCCCAAAGTCCCAAGAGGAGAATGGAGGAGGAGGGATTGCAGCATGGCCATCCCCCTGGAGGGTAATTTCCCCCTTTCTGTCTCTCTGGCAAGTGCATATGCCCTAAAGCTAAAATCTCTTAAACACACACACACACACAGAAAAATCAGATAAAAGTCATGGTTTTCATGTACCGGTGGTAAAAACACATGTCACTTTGGCCTCTAATTTTTGCATAGTCCCTTTTTAGACGAAAATCTCATGTAACTACCTAAACAATGATTTCATTTGTGGAAGTAACCAAACCTTACAAAAACCATGAATACCTGAAAAAGCATTAATAAACAGAACACGTTCTGTAAAATCCTTGCTTCTACTTAGAGAAATCATTCTATTCTGTGGTGAAATCTCATGCTCCAGGCTGAAAAGTGACCAAGCTATAGCATGGATCAAAATGGGAAGTAATAGAATCTGGTCATGGAAGGCTCTATCTGCATGTGAGGAAATCCTTTAAACTTACACAATTTCTTCATCCTAGTAGTCCCAAATTACTTCACAATTAGGTAACTAACACTTCTGTGGCTCACAAGTCCTGTTAGTTCTGCTCTTTTACTTTAAAACATTCATGATTTTATTTTCATTTGTTTATTCAAAAAATGTTTTTTTAACATCCAATCACTGTGTATACAGTGTATATATGAATTTTCTCATCTTGACGCAGCCCCGGGGCGGGACTTCAGACTTCCTACCCCAGCCAGGCACCGCCACCAGGTCAAGGTACACCGCAGCCCCAATGCCGCCTCCGCGCCACCCACATCTCCACCTGGACCATGGCCAAGGCCTCCCTTTGTGTCTCTGGCTTCTGTTCTTGGCCCCCGCCCCGGAGTCTATTCTCCACACGGCACAAGAGGGACCTTTGGAACGGCCTGTAAAATGTCACTGGTTCTAGAAGTGGATCCAGCTGGCCACACCACGGCCACATGCGCGTCTCCCTCTCAGACCTTCCCCTCCCCTCACTCCGCTGTGACACCCAGCCTCACGCACCGAGCTGATTCCGGCCCTCGCTTCCCTTACCTGCTGTCCTCTTGCTGTCCCCTTAACAATCATTCCCCCTCTCCATTCCCGCCAGGACTTCACGACAACCTCCGCACCATGAGGGCCCCTGTTCAGGTAGCTCGGCCTCTGAGGACACTTCTGGAGCCACCTGGTTTCTGTGGATACCGAGGAGAAGAGAGCGAGGGCGAAGCGGGCCACGCTCCTGCTGGGACCCGGCTCAGCAGAGCCAGGGCGGACTAGGAGAGAAGGCCACCGCGAGGCCGGGAGCTACCAGGGCCCTGGGCCGAGGGGCAGGACTCCCGTGGAGTGAACTACCCGCTGCTGTTGCTTCCCAACCATTGAGTCCTACCCTAGACGTCTGGTTAGGCAGGTCACCCTGCTCGACACAGGGAGGGAGACGGCCAGGTCCCCTCTGATAGAGGAGGCAGGGAAGCCAGGAGAGGCCCCAGCCCTAGCACGAAGATCTCCGCCCCCTTCCCCGGAGGACCCGGATCTCTGTGCTGCTGACCCTGCTGCTAACGCAGCGCTGGTTCCAGAGCAGGAAAACAAAGGTTTTGTCCTCTGCGGGGTGGAAAGCGCCCTGAGCCTGACGCCGGGACCCCTGGGCGCCCCAAGCAGACTCGTGTTTCCGTGATCCTGGCAAATCTCTATCGTCTCTTCACCTCTGGGTGCCTCACTTTCCTCATCTGAAGTGAGCTGGTTGCACTAATCACTGTTTCTCAAAGTTTCCTCCGAACACCCTTCACTGTGCTTGTTCAAACCCGGAGCTGCAAGGCATCCCCAGGAGAGAGGCCGGCGTTTGATGGAGCTCAGTCGGGGATTCCAGAATCTGTAGGTCGATCTCCAAGTTGCATTCTCTAATGGTCTATGAATCTTAAACGTTGAGTGTACACAAATTGGGGGAGGGGGGATCGTGGCGTGATGGGATTTATCTAATATCGTTCAAATTGTCGTGGTGGCAAATTCACAAATCAGCTATGATGTCGCGCAGTCACTAAGGAGCAATGCATGCCCACAGCTCTGCAAACGATTAACTAAATGATCAGATTTTTCACTTCCTTACCTAAGCAAGGGGAAATTAATCTTAGCTTCAGCCCCCATCAACCTAAGTGAAAAACATTAGAACAACTGCAAATTACCGATGACTAATGCCCTTCCATTTGGCCTCAAGCTGAGAAATTCTGTGCAGAAATAAAGTGGTTTGTAATCCCACAGGTCTGTTCTGTTGTAAACTGCAGGTGGCAAATCAAGTGGCTATGAACTATGCTCTGTGAGTGTGCGTGTGTTAGTGTGTATAAGTGTGTGTGTATAAAAATCAATACTCAAGGAGGGTCTTTCTCTTATTCCTTCAATGGGAATTTAACAGTTCAAACAAAAGCAGACACTAGCTGTAAGGATGCAGGAGTCTGGGTGATGCCTGACAGGGGCTAGAGGCCACAGTGGCTGTCACCCCCCTCAATTGCCCACCAGCCAGAGCAGCTGCCTCTGCCCTTTGCAGAAAAGCAATCTAAAGCAAGCACAAAAGAAAGCTGGAAGGAAAATAACTGCAACTCACATCGATGACCTATTTTCTGAATCCGGCTTATGTGAGATTGGATTCTCGTTCCTCCAAAAAACAGCAGAATACTTCAGGCCCAGAAAATGGTGTCTTTGAGGAGTGCATGGACCAGAATGTATGACACATCGTCACCAAAGGACTTCCTTCCAAGCCCGGTTCCAAGTGCCGTTAGCCTTAAATGACTATTGTGGGAGAAGCTGATAAACCCACCAAATCCTCGATGGCTTTGCTTCACTATTAGCCTAGATTAACATGATGCTAATTGGTAGTGAACATGGTCTATTTAGTATCCCTACCAGCACACGCAGCAGAATCTAAAGCACTCTCCCAGGCCCCATGTGCATGTCATTTCATAGTTCTGATTTTGCACTTTCCCCATTGCTTCAGGTGGCAAGATCTCTTCATTCCAGATGCTGCACAATCCAAACTAATCATCTTTTTATGAGTGAAGGGCTCAGTGAAGGCTTGCAGTCAGATTTACTTTCCTGGGCTGCAGATGCACCCGGGGAAAAGGCCATGAGGGTTCTGATCTGAGTTTCTGAGGAAAGAAAAGTGACTGTTGAATAGCATTCGGCAGCATGCCCTGGGCTGCGTACACTGGGTTAAGGAGAGAGGGGGAGTGAGGAATAGGAAGGCACAGCCTGCTTGTCTGCAGGAAGATTATTTTCAGGCCAACCCATGTGACATGTAGGCCTGTGGGAAAATGCAGGATTAGCTGTATCCATAATTTCTGAGGAAGAATCAGTTCACCCCAGGATAGAAACTGGATCAGGAATGTTAGCTACAGTTTTGAAGGAAGAAATGAAAAAGATCCTGAGCCAAGAAACAGCACACAGAGGATGCAGATATTATGAATATGGCTCAGATCCAAAGGTCTTACTGCTGGTGGTCAATGATGGCCAGTTGTGTTTCCATGTACTGTCACAGGAGTATTACAAATAGGGATAATATGTTATGACTGTGTGTCCTCTACTGCATTGATAGAAATAGAGGCTCACACTGTAGCTCATAGAATCATGGAACCTTATAGCTGGGCTGAACTTACTGGTCATCCCATCTATTTGCCAAAGCATAAATGAAAGAATAAATGAACAGATATTAAAAAGAACAGCTCGGGGGGAGGGGTGGGCATCAGGTGTCATAGTGGTTAAAGTACCAGACTACTGCATGGTCAACTCCAGTTCGAGCCCCAGGCCTGGTGACTTGAAAATCACACAAGATGTATGTGCACGTATACCCAACATTCCAGGGGGTGAATGGAGGAGAAGGGATTGCAGCATGGTCATTTTCCTTGGGGGTTGTCTCACTTCCCCTCTCACTCTCTCTCTTTCTCTCTCTCTTTCTTTGTCACTCTCTGGCAAGTGCATGTGTCCTATGGTAAAAACTCTAAATAAATACATAGAACAGCCTGGGAGCAGATGGCACAGTGGTGAAGGTGCTGAACTCCTACATGGCTGACCACAATTCAAATCCTGGGCCACCTAGCACCTTGCTTTTTCACTTTCTCTCTCACATGCATGCATGTGTATACCCTATAGAAAGTTAAAAAAAATAATAATAATAATAAATAAAATTATTCTTTTATTTTTTTCTTAAGAAAGATTTTTGAGGTAGTGCGTGTGCACTTGCCAGAGAGACAGAGAGAGGCAGCAAGTGAGAAATAACCTCTCCCCCACCCAGGAGAGATGCCCACGCTGCAATCCCTTCTCCTCCATTCTCCTGGGATTCTGGGCATGCACGCACACGTGCCAGTTGTGAGTTTTAAGCCCCTGAGTTTGGAACTTGAGTCACGTTCAACTACATGGGAGTCGAGTGATGTACTCATTATGCCATCTGCTGGTCTCTTAAATAAATAATTCTTAAAAAAAAAAAATGACCAGCTGTTGGGCCAGCTATGTGTTATGATGATTAAGGAGGCTGGATCCCACCCACATTGCCAACTTTGCAGTTTGGGTCTCAGATCTTGAGGCTTGAAAAATATGCTGGCCAAGTGTGCATGCATGTTCAAAAGTCTGAGAGGAGAATGGAGAAGGGATTGCTGCATGGCCATCCCCCAGGGAGTGTTTTCTCATTTTCACTCACTCTCTCTGTCTGTCTCTCCCAGTGAGCACATGTGTGCTATAGCGGGGGGGGGGGGGGGGGCGCATTATAGAAATAATCAATAAATAATATTGAATCAGTATAACTGAATCAGTTGATGACAAGGCTTTGAGCCCCAGAGGTTGAAATTTTATCTCAGAAGTGATAGGGAGCTGGGGAACCAGCAGTTAGCGTAATGACTATGTCGCTGGACTCCCACGTAGTCGACCGTGGTTCGCGTCCTGGACCCGATGGCTTAAAACTCACACCGGGCGCGTGTGCATGCGTGCCCAAGATCCCGAAAGGAGAATGGAGGAGAAGGGATTGCGGCGTGACCATCCCCCTTGGGGGGTGATTTCTCGCTTTCTGTCTCTATGTCTCTCTCTGTCTGGCGAGCGCACGTGCCCTATAGCGAAAATCTCTCCAAAAAAAAAAAAAGTGATAGGGAGCTGTACCAAGTTCTTAAGAAGTGTAACGACACTGGAAATTTTCTTTGAGAAGGATTGCCCTTGTAGTTTCCTATCCCATCCCCACGCC
The DNA here is from genome assembly GCF_000334495.1 of Tupaia belangeri chinensis. Classification (NCBI taxonomy): domain Eukaryota; kingdom Metazoa; phylum Chordata; class Mammalia; order Scandentia; family Tupaiidae; genus Tupaia; species Tupaia belangeri. The sequence continues at coordinate 2,718,643 of NW_006159514.1, forward strand.
CACCTTCCATTCCACAAGACAGAGCAGAACAGGAAGGCCAGCAAGATCCCAGTTCAACAAGGAGTTAAAGGCTGTGAAGACTGGAAGGATGTTGACAGCCGGCTCAGGCCCTAGGGGAAAAATACCAGCTGCCCCAGCAAAGGAGGATTGGCTAAACAGTCATTATCAGGGATTTTCTCTGGCCCTTCCAGAGGATAGGGCCTTCCTTCCTCACCCACCCACCTCCCACCTCAACCCTGACAGTACTTATTAGTTCGAAATTGTCCATCTGAAGGAAGGAACATGTCTCTGCAAATGCCTGAGAATCTGATCTGCTCTAGATAAGCGTCTCCACCTAAGCATCGAGTTATAACGCATTCCCAGCGCAGCGCAGCAGCCCCAGCCTCACAGCCATTTGCATAATTTCTCTTCTGTAACAGGCATCACAAATAACAATAGGCAAACCAGATAGAATCTATTAATTTAAAATGTGCTTGAGTGTCTATCTCCAATGGAGCTAACTACTAAAGCACCATAAAGATTTTAAGTCCATGAAAAATGTAGCATATTATCTGTTCTTCCAAAGGGGCATTTTGAGAAATGGATACTTAATATGTTCTACGAAAATCACTGACTTATTCTGAGATGTCCACTGGTTGTGGGATGTACTGATAAGGGTGGAAGGCATCCATTTAGAAAGTTCATCTAAAACTGGCAGAAGGGAACCAGCAGTTAGCGTAATGGTATGTCGCTGGATTCCCACGTAGTCGACCACGGTTCGCGTCCCAGACCCGGTAGCTTAAAACTCACGCCGGGCGCGTGTGCGTGCGTGCCCAAGATCCCGAGAGGAGAATGGAGGAGAAGGGATTGCAGCGTGACCATCCCTCCTGGGGGGTGATTTCTCGCTTTCTGTCTCTCTGTCTCTCTCTGTCTGTCTGGCGAGCGCACGCATCCTATAGCAAAAACCTCTCCAAAAACAAACAAACAAAACCTAGAAATTGCAAGAATTATCATTATGCTTATTCATAAGCATATGTGCCCACACACATGCATAGATACACACATACCTCAAGTAAAAACACCTTCACAAGGTAACTACATCAAAAGTTTTACTTTATTTATTTATTATTTATTGCTATAGAGCATATGTACTCACTGGAGAGAAAGTGAGAAATTACCCCACAAGAGGATGGCCACACCACAGTCCCCTCACCTACATTCTCCTCTCAGCATTTTGGGCAGAGCCACACATGCATCCAGTGTGATTTTCAAGCCATCAGGTCTGGAACTCAAACCGTGGTTGGCTACATGGGAATCCTGAACCTTAACCACCATGCCACCTGGTGGCCCCAATACTTTACTTTTATTTTTTTAGAATTCCTTTTAAAATTTTATTTATGTATTCATTTATTTTTATTTGACTAGAGAGAGAGACACAGAGAGAGAGGGAAAGTGAGAAACAAGTCACCAGGTCAGGCACTTGAACTCCCATGTGGGAGTATCCAGCACTTTAGCCACCATGCCACCTGCCATCCCCATTATTCATTTTTCATTATAGCAAAAACTTTTCAAACCTAGCAAAGCATTTGATAACATTTTAAATAAAATTTTAAAAAAATTGTATTCATTGTTATTATTTAATTTTGTTTTAAAAGTTGACCAGAGAGAGACAGAGAAAAAGGGAAAGAAGAAAAGCAAGCTGCCAGGTCTGGGACTTGAACCTCAGTCAGCCATGTGGGAGTCCAGCCACCTTAACCATCACTCCACCTGCTGGCCCCTTGATAACATTTTAAAATGAAATACTACAGGTTAACCTCTTCGTCTTTTTTCATCCACTTATGGAGTGTTAGACCTTGCACTTGGTGGCCAAAGAATTGCAAAGTAAAGGGGAAAAGAAAAAAAGCTAACATTTGATTTTCTTCCCCTGGGTAATTTTCCTAAAGAACATCCTATTACTCTAAACAGATACATTTTTGGCAAGACCAAATAATCCATTTTCTGCTCTATTTTAATATCCACATTTTCATTTCATGGGTTTTATCCTCCAATTCCAAATGACATTCTAAGTCAAGTGAAACTTAACAAAGTCATCAGCTGGTACTTTTTAAAATCTTATGATAAAAAGAGGATCTCCAGGTATTACCTCTGCCCTGAGTGGAGTAGCTGAAAAAACAGGGCAAACAACATGCCAAACATGAGATTTTAAAAACTGTGGATCTAGAGTTTGCTTGTTTTGTGATGTGCATGCCCCACTGGTCACACACAGAGCCACTTATGTCTGGAAGGGTATAAAAGAAAGAATGACTGGTGGGTAAGAGCCGAAGACTGAGGACTGCAGTTTTGGGTTTTTTGTTCAGAGAGGTTTTTGCTATAGGGCGTGTATGCTTGCCAGAAAGACAGAGAGAGACAGAAAATGAGAAATCGCCCCTCCCCAGGGGATACTACATGGGAGCCTAACAATATAGCCATTGTGCCAACTGCTGGTCCCTTATTTTTGGTTTGTTTTTGTTTTTGTTTTTGTTTTGGTGGGGGGAGGGAGGATGGCAGTTTTGATGGTAGGGTCTATTTCCTGTGGTCATTTCTACATTTCTATACTTCTCTCTATGTAAAAGACTATCTTTCTTTATTCTGAATGCTATAGGACTATTATTACTTTCCCAATCAGATTTTGGATGGCACCATGTTGAAGTCCTTTTTGTATTAATATCTATATTTTAATTGTTGGGGGCATGCATGCTTGAGAGAGAGAGAGAAAGTACCCACAACAGAGTGTAGTCATGCTGCAGTGTTTTCTTTATTTCTCCATCCCATCAGGAGTTTAGACATAATCATGCACACACACCTCGTATGTTTCTCAAGCCACTGGGCTGGGACTCCAACCGCGGTTGGCCATGTGGGATCCTGCTCCTAATGCACCGTTCTTACACAGTTCTAGAGGCCTACCAGTATCGATATTTTAAGTTAATTCTTCTGATACACCGTCTAATCAAAGCATAGTGTGACTCATTCTGCCATCTTTCAGTGGTGCCTACAGCATGCCAAATCCTGGTAACGCAAAGCAGACTCCTTGGCTTCAAGGAGTTTACGACATGACCATTAGAGAAGAGAAGTCCAGGTGCTAGTGGGCCGTGACGAACAGAGCTAATTCAACCTCTATGGTGGTTCTCTAACATGGCTGCACACTGGAATCACCTGGACTGTAGTTTGAATGTGTTCCCCTCATCACCACCCACCCCCACACACAAATTCATGTGTTCGAATTCAAAGGGGTGAGCAATTGTAACATTGTTGAAAGGGTGAAGACTTAATCCAGTTTTAGTGTTGAAAGGTGGGGCCTTTGGGAAGTGACTAGGCATCTCGGTGAGGGCCCCATGATTGAGTCCTGGTAGGTTTCAAAGGAGACGATGTAGAGACAGAAACATACTCTGCTCTACACACACTCCTGCCCCCACTGTGTGGAATACAGTGAGAAGACCAGCACCATGCTCTGGGACCTCTCCGCCTCTGAAATCATGAACCAAATAAACCTGTATTCTCGTAAATTACTCAGACTCAGACATCTCTGTTACTAGCAACAGAACAGACTAGAACACCTGGGGAGATTTAAAAAAATACTAATCTCGGGACCAGCAGTTAGTGTAATGGCTGTGTCACCAGATTCCCATGTAGTCGACCGCGATTTGAGTCCCAGACCTGGTGACTTAAACTCACGCCGGGTGCGTGTGCGTGCGTGCCCAAGATCCCAAGAGGAGAATGGAGGAGAAGGGATTGCAGCGTGGCCATCCCCCCCGGGGGGGGTGATTTCTTGCTTTCTGTCTCTTTGTCTCTCTCTGTCTGTCTGGCGAGCACATGCACCCTCTATAGCAAAAACTTCTCTAAAACAAAAACAAAAACAGAAACAAAACTAATCCTTGGGTTCCAAACCTAGTGATTTTATTTAATTGGTCTGAAGTGTGGCTTTGAGCATCAGCAGTTTAGAAAGCTTCCCAGGCCAAGCAGCGAAGTTTGAGAACCATCTATGTCAGTCTGTGCAGCGGTTCTCAAACTTCTGTATGTGTCAGACCACCTCCCCCTCCCAGAAGGCTTATGGAACAGGGACTGCTGGTGCCCAAACCCAGAGTTCTAACATAGTTGTGGGGCAGGGTCCTAGAATGTGCATTGCTCACAGGTTCCCAGGTGCCACAAGAATCCATGTTGAGAGGCACTGCTCTAGGGGACCAGGTGAGGAGGGATGGTGGAGGAAGGAAGCGTTCCCAGCAGAGGAAAGCATTATGGAAGGCACAGAGAGGAGACAGTATCAGGGCGGCAAACATTCATGGCACTGAAAGATGTGTCACACAGCCAGAGGTTAGGAGCTGGGAGAGAACCTTACAAGTCGAGGCCAAATGAAAGGAAGACACAAACCCCCATCCTGCTGTCTGTGGTATTGACCAGAAGAAAATGATTCCACAGGGTAAAACAGGCTGCTGCTCTTTACAAGGACTGGCCTTCACAGTACTGCCCAATCAGTACCCTTATTGTCCGATCAATAGGCCCTTAACATCACGGTATTAAAAATACAGGCTGGGAACCAACAGGTGGCCTGGAGAGGAAGGCTCTGGACTCTCACATGACTGATCATGGTTTTAGTTCTGGATTTGGCAGCTTGAAAATCATGCCAGGCATGTGTGCATGTGTGCCCCAAATCCCAAGAGGCCACAAGAATCCATGTTGAGAGGCACTGCTCTAGGGGACCAGGTGAGGAGGGATGGTGGAGGAAGGAAGCGTTCCCAGCAGAGGAAAGCATTATGGAAGGCACAGAGAGGAGACAGTATCAGGGCGGCAAACATTCATGGCACTGAAAGATGTGTCACACAGCCAGAGGTTAGGAGCTGGGAGAGAACCTTACAAGTCGAGGCCAAATGAAAGGAAGACACAAACCCCCATCCTGCTGTCTGTGGTATTGACCAGAAGAAAATGATTCCACAGGGTAAAACAGGCTGCTGCTCTTTACAAGGACTGGCCTTCACAGTACTGCCCAATCAGTACCCTTATTGTCCGATCAATAGGCCCTTAACATCACGGTATTAAAAATACAGGCTGGGAACCAACAGGTGGCCTGGAGAGGAAGGCTCTGGACTCTCACATGACTGATCATGGTTTTAGTTCTGGATTTGGCAGCTTGAAAATCATGCCAGGCATGTGTGCATGTGTGCCCCAAATCCCAAGAGGCGAATGGAGGAGAAGGGATTGTGTCATGGCTTCCTCCCAGGGTGTGATTTATCACTTGTTCTCTCACTGTCTTTGTCTTTGTCTGGCAAGCACACGTACCCAATGACAAAAACCTTTAAAACAAATACAGTGTATTCATGCTGGGAAAATTCGTTTTGTATGCTGTAAAGGTAGATTCAATGTTAGACAGAAAAGTGAAGAAGATGAAGAAGAAAATAAAAGACAGAAAAAATTTTGAATTAAAAACTTTTTAAAAAAATACTTGTCATTAAAAACTAATAATACTCTGGGCAGGAGTAATGTTTTGTAGCTTTCATGTCAGTTTTATTTCATCCAACTCTTTTTTTTTTTTTTTTTTGTCATCTAATTGTTAACGAAATCCTGGAACACAAGAAGAGCCGGCACTCCTGTCTTCATTTTACTGACAAGGAAAAAAGAGATCAAATGGTGTAGTGGGACCTACGACCCAGGTCTGGTCATCTTTTCCTACAACTCACTATCCTCCAACTTTTTAAAAAATATTTTCTTCATAGGGCAGCTGGTCTCAGTAAAGGCCGTTGGGTCCCACGTGGCTGACTACATGGTTTGAGCCCCAGAGCCAGTAGCTTGAAAAACATGCTAAGTGCATGTGCAGGCATACCCAAAACCCCAAGAGGAGAATGGAGAAGGGATCGTGGTGTGGCCATCTCCCTGGGGGGTACTCTCTCACTTTTCTTCTCTCTCTACCTCTTTGACTCTCTCTCACAAAAAGAAAAAAAGAAGTCTGTATTTATATATAGTGCATGTATAAACCACGCACACTTGAGAGTGAGACTGAGAGAGAGAGAAAGGCACCCTCTGTAGGGTCTGGTCACAAAGGGATCCCTTTCCTCTAGCCCTAATGTCCATCAGATCTAGGGCATTCAGGTGCATGCCCAGCAGGTTTAAGGCTGACGGGCACCCTCCAACTTTTAATCCTACCTCTAAACTTGGTTTCCAAGAAAGTTGTCTTCCAAGGTCTGAGAGAAAAAGAGAAAAATAAGAGAAACCTCTTAACCCAGATGGCGACATACATACCTGCCTGTAGCTTTTGTTCCTGTGTCATCAGTGGGTGTCCCAGAGGGGCCTAGGATGTTTGGACAACTATTTGACTCTCCAAAAATAGGGTCACTATATAAAGTTGATTTGAAAGAAAACCGAAGTGTTTGCCACGACATTCTAGTTGAGTTTTAGGCATTGGTCTTGAAATTTTGGAAGCTGCCGGGAGAGGGCAGTATATAATGTTTGGATTTTTCTTTCCTCAACTGTGGACAACTGTGAGACTATATGAGTATAATAAGAAATTCTAGGATTTATTTCGTACTTTTCTTGGTCAAAATTAGCACTCTTCAGAAAAGATTGACTACTATTTTAACTTTTGCTTTGTTTAAATTTAAGAATGTGCTGCTTCCTTTTCTCTGGTTATAAAGTAGTATATGTCTGTAGATGAGACAGAAAATACAGAAGAGACAAAAACCAAATCAAATCACCCATAATTCTGTCTCCCAAACTAATCATTCCCAATATTTTGGCATCTTTACTTTAGACTTTTTTTAATGCATTGAGAGTGTTGTATTATTACTATTTTTAAGAATTATTTATTTATTTAATTCCATTTGTTATTATTATTACTTAATTTGACCAGAGAGAAACACAAAGAGAAAGCAAGTCACCAGGTCTGGGACTTGAACTGCGGTCGGCCATGTGGGAATCCAGTGCCTTTATCCACCATGCCACCTGCTGGCCCCTATTATTATTATTTTTAATCAGTGTTGACTATCTACTGTTTGATATTTGATTTAAAAAAAAAAATTACAAGGGGACCAGCAGACAGCATAATGGTTACGTCACTGGACTCCCACACAGTCAATCATGGTTCGAGTACCAGACCCAGCGGTTTAAAACTCATGCGTGCGTGGGGACTTATGAGTGCATGTGTGTGCATACCCAGAGTACCAAGAGGAGAATAGAAGAGAGGGGATTTCGGCATGACCATCCCCACTGGGGTGGTGATTTTTTACTTTCTGTCTCTGTCGCTGTCTCTCCAGCCAGCACATGCACCCTACAGCAAAAATCTCTACAAGAAAAAAAAAAAATTACACTAGTAGGTTTCTGCATCACTTAACCACAATAATGATTCTAGATAGACAGATAATTGCAGGAGGGGGGGTGTGTGTTCACCAGAAGAGAAGAGAGAAAGCACCACAAAATGGGGTATGGTCACAATTCAATCTTTTCTCCTCTATTGCTTCATCCTGTCAGGATTTGGGGCATGCATACTTATGTGCCTTGTATGTTTTCAACTCAGCAGGGCCTGGATTTGAACTGTGGTTGGCCATGTGGGAGTTAACTCCTTTAACCACAGTGCTATGGGACTGGCCCAAAAATATTATTCTTATGAGGGTGTATGCCCACTTTCAGAGTACCAGAATCACTTTGGGAGACTTTTTTTTCAAATTACATCTTCCTTTTCAAGTTACCTCCTGTTCCTCCCACCTTCAAATTATGACTCTTTGGCAGATCCAAACTGTACAGACTGGCGAGAACATTGTATGCCCATCATATGAGCACCACTAGTCTCCACGCATGTTACTGACCATTTCTCTTTCCATCATGTGTATACCAAAACTTAACGTAACCCCCATGAGCATTTTGTTGTTTCCAATTTTTCCATGTCTAAGAACCACTACCACCAACATTTACCACTGACGGATACATTCCTAATGATTTTAGGTTAAAGCCCACTCACTAGAGAGAGAGAGAAACAGAGACAGTGAGAGGGAAAGTGAGACATCACCCTCAGGGGAGATGGCCATGCCACAATCCCTTCTCCATTTGCCTCCTAGGATCTTGGGCACACGCGCACAGAAGCCCAGTGTAAATTTCAAGCCATCGAGTCCGGAATTCAAACCCTGGTCGGCCATGTGGGAGTGCAGAAACGTAACCACTACACCATCTGCTGGCCCCAGGACTTGAATATTTTTAAGGCCTATGAATAACTTTGGGGAGAAAGATGCAGCAAAAGACTAGAGAATGACTTTAAAAAAATCTTTAAATGTAGTACAAATATTTCTCACATGGAATGAGTTGCTTTCATTCACTGATTCTTCCAGGTAAAAGGCAACCAACGGCCTTCCTCTTCACCTAGGTGCCGGAGACTGCAAGTTCCCCATGCACGCAGCTCCCAGGGATGCACTCACCTCAGCCTCCCTGTGGCTTCAGAGATGCTATGCCATTTTGGTGAGGTAAGTAGCTGGCCTTCTTGATTCCCTTAAGTACCTCTGGCACTCTATAACTGCCTATCCAGTCCCTTCACAGAAGTCTTCAGCTTCCTTTCCAAGCCAGGATAGAAAGGCTAAGCATGATGATACGCACGTCCGCACACCAGTGCCCACACCTGTTAATTTCCAGCTGAGAAAGGTTTCCTTGGCAACCATCTACATCACTGCCCAAACTCCTCCCACCCAGTGAGCCTTGATAGTAGGGAAGAACAAGACTTGTTTATCAGGAGCTGGAGTTTTATTGCTCTCCCCCCACTTGATAGTAGGGAAGAACAAGACTTGTTTATTAGGAGCTGGAGTTTTATTGCTCTCCTCCCACCCCCCCGAATATTTCTCCATGCAGGCAGGGATAGTGGCTATCTTCAACTGCTCATCTCCTAGTGCTGGGCAATAGTTTTCAAAACATTTTTGCTAGATGAATAGAAGAGATTTAGCAAACTCCTTTTTGTATGCACAACTTGTGACATTCATCAGCACTTGAAATATTTCAAAACAAACTTGACTAAACAAAACGGTTTGCAAACAGCCATATGGTGGTTTCCTTACAAGAGCTGAAAAGAATGAAAATATCCTCGTTCTTCTGATTCCATTGGGGAAACCAACAGTACACTGTTAGAAGCAACTTGTACAAATTGAATACAGAATAGGTAGATGTGCTGTTTCCCCAACTAGACTAGATTATAAAGTGGGGACTGGGTTTCTGAGTACCATTGGAGAGCGTTGTGCCCCAAATCACCAAGCTAACAAGTTGAGCAGAAGCTGAAATCTAGCCCGTGCTATGTGCCCTGTGTGGGGCTACATCTGCCCAGAGGAAAGGGCAACTTTTCTTTGTTTTTCTAAATTGTCAGTGGATATGTGCACTCATAAGAAAAAGAGAAAGAGAAAAAAACAGGAAGCATTCCCCACAACAGAGCATGGCCAAGCTGCATTTTTTTCCCCTCCATTTCTCCTTCCCATCAGGATTTGGGGCATACACACATATGGCCAGTGTGTTTTTCAATCTACTGGGGCTGGGATTTGAACCATGGTCAACTGTGTGGGATCTAGCTCACTTTATCACTGTGCTATAGAGCTGGCCTGACAACTTGTTCTGGTGATTACAAAGGCACACTCGCCCACCACGTTGTACGGCTTGTCCTACTCCACACACATGAACTGGACCAGTCCTCTGTGTCTTGTGTTTATTCATATTCCTCGACCAAATGTAGCAAAGTCATTAAATACGGACTTTAACTATTGGGCACCTGAAACGTCAAGATGCATTTTTGGGTAGAAAAATACATCATGACTTCTCTGATGACCCAATCGATTGAGCAAGCACATTGTTCATTAATAATTATAGTAAGACTGTAAGGAGGGAAGTTCCAATAGGACTATGATTTGCTCATTCGGTAACAAATAACAAATAAAATGTCAGCAATTGGAGGCAATTCAGAGAATTCGTCCTTATTTAATAGGCGAAAAGAGGCTTCGAGTGGTTATCTAGATTACTGGATGCTTAGAATAGCAGTCTTAAGCCAACTCAGACATAAATTTAATTTTGTATTAACCTAAGTCCTAAATAGCCACTCCCATACCCTGCAAGACCAACTCCGGTCCCCAGCTAAACAACTTGAATGATAAGTGAGCAGTTTTGCAATTTGATGGAGACTGAATTCTGACTGGGTCTTTATATTGCACTGAATAATTTTTCATATCTCTTAGAATCTAGATTTTTTTCTAACTTTCAAAATTAACTCTGATAGAAAAGAAATAAATCAAACTTTTATAAGATCTAATAGGTGTCAAAGTGTTCTTTTTCTGACAGGAGTTCTAATTCTTTTTTGAAAAAAAAAAGATTAATCATCACAGCAACTTAGTATAAGATTGAAAATCCTCATTTATATTATATTAAATTTATATTACTTGCCACCTTTATCAACTCTAAAGGAGTCATTTTCTGTACTGAATTATTTATATTCTCTTGTAATCAGATACCTGATAAGCTTTTAAACATTTATACATCCACCTAATTCAAAGATAGTAAGTTAACTAGTCCTGCAAATGAAAATCTGTCAGAATTCAGGACACTGCAGAATTCACAGATGTGTCTGTCTACTCATGTTTACCTAGGGCCCTACACATACACCTATATGATTATTGCTGTATGGTAGGCACCTGATCATTGTTACATGAATGATGAATAAAAGTTACGAATATCATGAATTAAGATGGCAAGTCAAATAATGTCCACGCTAGTAGAGAAAGTAACAAATTAGCAAATTATCTGGGTACCCTATGAATTTTAATGCCTGGAACGGAAAAGGGTTGTGGTGGGACTGGGACCACTTGGGCGGTTCTCTCTGTCTTTCTACCTCATGAATGTGCACATGCTATACTGAATAAAAATCAATAAAACTTTTTTTTTTTTTTTTCAAAAAAGAGAGAACATTCAGACAAAAATTTTTTTTTTTTTTTTTCAAAAAAGAGAGACCATTCAGCCCAGCCTGTGGCATAGTGGTTAAAGCAGTTGGATCCTGCATGGCTAACTGCATGGTTCAAGTTCTGGGCCCAGCAGATTGAAAAATATGCCAAGCACATGAGTGTGCATGCCAAAAATCTCCAAAAGGAGAGAGAAATGGAAGAGAAGGGTTTGCAGCATGACCATTCCCCATGGGGGGCGGGATGCTTTTTGTTTGGTCTCTCTCCACCGAGTGCAAGCACATTCTGTCAGAATTAATTTTTTTAAATGGTTAAAATTTTAAAAAGGGAGAAAACTTAAATTGTTTCTTTAAAGTGCTAAAAGGGGCCAGCAGATGGCGTAGTGGTTAAGGTGCTGGACTCCTATGTGACAGACCATGGTTCAAGTCCTAGAACCAGCAACTTAAAACTCATGCCTGGCATGTGTGTGTGCATACTCAAAATCCTGAGAGGAGAATGGAGGAGAGGGGATTGTGGCATTGCCATCTCTCCTGTGTGTGTGTGAGTGGGG
>NW_006159514.1:2738008-2764478 GCF_000334495.1 Tupaia belangeri chinensis
TAGGGGGGGAAATAGGGGGGTGGGATAGGGGTAGGGGCTGATTTCTCGCTTTCTATCTCTTTGTCTCTTTCTGTCTCTCTAGCAAACATACTTGTCCTATGCAACAATCTCATAAATAAATAAACAAAGTGTTAAAAGAAGGTAATTTATGTATTAGTAAGTTACCATGCTTCTGCATTGGTTTCATATTGCTGCTGTAAGTTAACACAAAATTTGTAGCTTGAAACAACATAAATCTATTACCTTACAGTTCTGGAAATTGAACAACTGAGACAGGTCTCAAGGAGCTAAATTCAAGGTGTCTGCAGGGCTGAGACCCTTCTGAAGACTCTAGGCTAGGATCTGTTTGCCTGCATTTCCCAGCAGCTGGAGGCTGCCTGCATTCCCTTGTTTGTGGCCCCTTCTTCGGCGTATTTTACATCTCTAACTCTGACCCCTGCCTTTCTTGCCTCCTGCTCTCACTTATAAGGACCCTTGTGATTCCATGACCCTACCCAGACAACTCAGGGTAATCTCCCTAACTCAAGATCCTTACTTTAATCACACCTTTAGTCTGCCATGTAAGGTAGCAGTCACAGGTTCCAGAGATTAGGACATGGGTCTCTTGGGAGAGGGGGTGCAGAACTGTGGCTGGCATTTGGCGTCAGGCAGTATCTGGAGAGGCGGCCCAGCAGTGACGAATGGAACGCATTTGGGGAATGAGGGAGGCAGTGTTTGAGTTCTTGCTTTGACCGCTTACTATATGACCTTGGCCAGGATAGTCAAGCCCTCTGGGCCTCGGGGGTTTTACCCTCTAATGTGGGGTCACAGGGCTTACTTCATTCTTGCGTTGTAAGAACTGGAAGAGAGGAAAAAACATAAAGCATCCGGCTCCCATCTCAGAGTAGAGGTTGAATACACGTGCATCAACTCCTCTCAGCGACACATGAAGGAGTCCAGCAGCATTAGAGCCAACCTCATGCTCATTTTTATTATATTGACATGAGGTTAATTTCTGCTAAATTTAGTGAAGGGAGCTTTTCCCTGGCCCAGAAAGTTAAAGATGGATTGTACACTAGCGAACATCCTCTGTCAGCCCACACCTTTAAATGTCAGTAACGCTACTCTGCTCTGAAGCTCAAATGGCAACTTGATTTAAGACAACGGAAAGGATTTCCCTTGAAATCCTTGAGAATCTCTGATTCTCAATTGCCTCTCAGGCGAGGGATTTATAGCCAGGAGCTACCGACTCATGTTGAAGTCTAAAGAAAATGATACTTTATGGTGGAATTCATATTACAGGGCAATGAAACAATGCCATGTTTCTATCTCTAAATAATGACTCTTTATTAAAATTGAAAAGTTATAGATGCATAATAGATGTTGAGGTATAGAGGTTATAGAAAACATACAAATAATTATTTATTCAAATGTCCTAAATGAGGGTGTCACGCAAATAGCATGAGATTTGGAGTTAAATGATGGTGGTATCAGGAGATCCATGTCCAAGTCCTGTCTATACCACTGCCGTGCTGTGTGACCTCGGGTGGCTCCCATTGCCCCTCTGGGCTTCATCTGTTAATATCTGAGTAATTACAGAGATTGTGTAAGATTATGAACATGGAAGCACTGTACAAGTTTAGGATATTTTATTATTATTATTATTATTATTGCTAGTGGGCATTGTGAGCTTGCCAGACAGACGCACAGGGGGCATTGAAAAATATTGGAGCATTTTAACACGAGGCTGAAACACAAGAGTATAGAATCCGAAATTAGTATAGGGATACAGATGGGAACAAACAAAGGGAGAGAAGCCATTATTTATTGGAGTAAAGGCAATTCACTGCCTATTTCTCTACATCTACTCTAAAGATAATTACTCTCAAAGCTGCTCTCCTTATGCAAATACATTTTCCGTAAGCCTTCATTCTATTTCCATAAATCTAAGATAGTGTGATTTTCGATACCTATTTGCTTTGTCAGATTGGTGTGATATCAGAGATTTCTAGTTTTTTCATTTGGAATCCACATATAAGTTCCCCCAGAGTTAAGTTTCCAGGTAGGACCAGGAAGAAAGGCAAGAGCGTCAACACCAAATGGCCTGGCATAGTTGTACTTAAAGCACGCGGTGAAGAAACGGGCTGCAGGGGAGTCGGGAAAGAGAGAAAGAGTGAGCACCTCTCCTCTGGAACCTGGTCACACTGCAGTTTTTCCTCCATTTCTCATTTGCATCAGGATTTGGGCATGCAAAATCGATTCATTCTAACTTTGGGAAATGCTTATCAAGAGAAAAAAATGTTGCCACCACCCAGTAAGTTTCCTCCTGCCCACTCCCTGTCAGTCTCCAATCCTTTCAGAGATCAGATTTCTATCACCACAGATTTTTACCAGTCCAAAATTTCACATAAATGGAATAATACAGTGTGTACCTTTTTTTTCTTAGACTTCTTTTATTTTGATATTACAGTATGTGGCATCTATAGTAGGGGGTTTTTGTTTGTTTGTTTTGCCAAGGAGCATCTTTCCTGGATCTGGCACGTCTTACCCATTCTCCTGTTGATGGACATCTGAGTTGTTTCCAGTTTGGGGTTATTACAAATAGAGTTGCTATGAATGGTTTGATATGAAGCTTTTCTTTTTGGGGGGGTGACATATGTTTTCTTTCTTTTGGATAAATACTTGGAGTAGAATTGATGGATCATAGCTTTCTTTCTTCCTTTCTTCTTTGTTTTTCTTTCTTTTTAAGGTTTTTGTCACAGGGTGCATGTACTTGCCAGAGAGAAATAAGACAGTGAGAGGGAATGGCCACTCTGCAATCCCTTCTCCGTGCTCCTCCTGGGATTTTGGACACATGCACGCAAGCACACAGTGTGACTTTCAAGCTGCCGTATCCAGACTCAAACTGCGGTCGGCCTGTGGGAGTCCAGGGCTATAACCACTACCCCACCTGCTGCCCCCAGAGCTTTCATTTTTACTTTAAACTTCATGTTCTTTCCTGTGATTAAAGTATTTTATAATTTAATATAATTTTTAATTTTTGAGAAAAATTTAAAGGTATTTTGTATTATGAGAGAAAATTCTATCTGAGATGAAAATAAGTCAAAAGTTTGAGGGTTTTTTACAGAATTATTTAATTTTATTTATTCATTCATTTATTTTAATTTTACCAGAGAGAGACACAGAGAGTAAGAGAGAGGGAAAGGGAGAAAGCAAGCCACCAGGTCCGGTACTCAAACCGTGGTTGGCCATGTAGGAGTGTCCAGCATCTTAACCACCACACCACCTGCCAGTGCCCGAGTTTTTTTTTTTTTTTTTTTTTAATCATTGCAAGTAAAATTCTCTTTTGAAGGATAAAAGAGGTGACAGGGTAGCCCAGCCACCAGAGCATGGGTTGGCTGCTGCTGCTCAGTTGCCTGGGCCTGTATGAGGGGCTCATGTTCAACTTCTAGACCACCCTAAAAAGTAGGCTGCAGGTGTGTACTTTCAGGTCTAGCTACTCAGGAGACTGAGGCAGGAGGGTCATGACACAGCAAGACCCTGTCTAAATACACCACGCACACAGAAGACAGAGAAAAGAAAGGGAGAAAAGAGAAAGAAAGCAAGAAAAGAAAGCAGGAGAAAGAAGAAGGAAGGAAAGGGAAGAAATTTAAGAAAGGAAAGGAAAGGGGCCATAGGGTTGGGAGAGAGTCTATAAAACAAAGGCATTTGGCGGAAGCTGTATGGTTTATGAGAAGCGCCCATTATTGACTTGGCTACCATTGCTTTTTCCGGCCTCCCCATTCGCAATTATTCTCTGTGCTCTAAGGCCTTTTTTCTTTGCTATTTACCTTGCTCTGTCTTGTCCCTTTGTAACTCCATTGCCTAGTACAGCGGCGGGCACGTGAGAGGCACTGGGAAACACTTGGGTGAATAAATGAAAGGACAAACGGTGGCCTGGGCAAAAAGAGGAGCAGGAACTAACTAGCACTCACGCCGTTCAACTGGGGCATTTACTGTTCAACTCTCAACTGAATTCCTCGAACTTCGGAACAGGGATACAGGTATGAGAATCACCACTGTGGCTCTTTGCAGTCTTATATGTCTGTCCCAACGTCTTTGCCATCCCCAGATTCCAAATGCTCTCCCTAGGAGTCACGGGCTGCTGGTTGATCACTTTAACGATGACCCCCTGTGTTGAAGGGGAGTGCATTTAGAAGCCCTGCTCTAAACTCATCATTTCCATGACCTGCAGAGTGTGAACAGAGAACACAGAACGAGAGAACACAGACAGCAGACGAAAGCGAGAGTAAGAGCAGCACCGCCGGGCCGGTGTCCTGGTGCACAGCAGCAGTGCCCACCACTTCCAGATCGAGACCATTTTCCAAAGCCAGAAACTCACAGACTTTTCACCCCCCCACCCCCACCCCCGCCTCACTGCTCTAACAGAAACTGTACTCTGACTAGCTGGTGTTGAAAAACCTATACTCACAAGCTACTATGAATTTAATAGTACTTTACTTTTTTTTTAGATAGAATTGTTTTATTTATTAATTATTATTATTATTGTTATTAGTTGTTTAATTTGACCAGAGAGAGAGAGAAAGGGAAAATAGGAAAGCAAGCCTCCAGGTCGGGGACTCAAACCATGGTTAACCACATGAGAGTCCAGCACCTTAACCATCACACCACCTGCTGGCCCCCTTAATAACACTTTTAAATGAGCTCCTAGTTTATTCTTCACAGACACTAGAACATGGGCTGTGTCTGTTTTATTTCATTAACAACTCACTCACAGGTATTTCTCCCCTATACCAGTATGGCCTGGGCACTGAGATCCATAGGTGGGAAGTGCAAGAGAAGAACATGGGATCAATTTCTTTATCACAAGAAAAAAATGTGAATCACAGAGATCACCATGAATCAGGGATGGAGCTCTCTGGTCAGCCAGGTCTGAGTCAATACTTCCTCCTGTGAAATGAGGCAGGGTCTGCCTCACTCAAGCCACATGGAAGGGGTTTCTCATAAGAAATGGAGGAAGCAAAAGGAGATGACTTCATGTGAATAGTCCATTTGCAGCATGGTACCAACAGATAGCGTAATGGTTACGTCATCGGACTCCCCACACAGTCGACCGTGTTTGGAATCCTGGACCCAGTCTCTTAAAACCCACATTGGGCACGTGTATATGCATGTCCAAAACACGAGAGGAGAATGGAGGAGAAGAGATTGTGACATGGCCATCCCCCCGGGGGATGATTTCTCACTTTCTGTCTCTCTCTCTCTGGCAAATGCATGTGCACTACAGCAAAACATCTCTCTTAAAAAAAAAAAAGACAGAGAGAGAGATTTGCAACACGTTAACAAAGAGGGTAAAACCACAGGACAGCCTTCGGAAGCACTGGAGCGGCTCTGAGTGCTTCAGTTCCCCACTGTGGCTCCCAAAGCCAGGAAAATCCTGCGGCCACTCTCCAAGACAGATCTAAATCTGAATGCCCTGAGCCCGATGCTGTGTACAGCAGGCATAAAGCAAAACTAAACAAGGATGACGTTTCCTGAAACTGTTTTTTCCATTTTCATTTCGTATGGGCTGCTTTAACCAGAGGAGCAACCAATAGGAGGAGTTCGATGTAGAAACAAATGGATTTCACTAGTGCACGTAGGGAAGAATATAAAAACCAATGAGACCCCAGGGAGACAACGGGAGGAGAGAAAAGAAACCGAGACCTCTCTTTTTTTTGGAGAGGTTTTTGCTATAGGGCACATGAGCTCACCAGAGAGACAGAGAGACAGAAAGAGAAGTCACCCACCAGGGAGGATGGCCACACCACAATCCCTTCTCCTCCACTCACCTCTCAGAATCTTGGGCAAGCACGCACATGTGCCGGCATGAGTTTAAGCCAACAGGTCTGGGACCTGAACTGTGGTCACCTACATGGGAGTCCAGCGACATAGCCATTATGCCAACTGCTGGTCCTGAGAGATCTCCTTTTGTAGAATTATTTTACTCTTGGGGCCAGCTGGTGGTGTGGTGGTTATGGCACTGGACTCCCATGTCCTGACCATGGATCAAGTCCCAGTGTGGTGGTTTGAAACACGGGGCACATGTGCGTGCACGCCCAAAATCCCAAGAGAAGAATGGAGGAAAAAGGATTGTGGCATGGCCATTTCCCCTTGGGGAGGGGTTGATTTCTCACTTTCTGTCTCTCTGGAGAGAGCATGTGCCCCACTCTAAAACAAAGAATTCTTTTGCTCTTCCTCTGCAGGAATGAGGAGAGCCAAGAAAATAAAGTGTGATCAAGGAGAAAGAAGTCTTCAGGAAAGGGCAAACTACCTAGTGAACCCCTTACGATTGCAAGCAATAAGGCACCATTTTGTGATATTTTAATTTGAAAAAAGTAAAAACGAAGAAAGTAGTGTGTAGCCTTAGCAATGAAAAAGTAAATAATTCTTTGCACCTATTTTAGACTAAGTTGCACATCCCCCTGATGACCGTGTTTTTTTGTCCATAGCTCAAAACTTGTAAATCCTGCTCAGACATACCCACAAGGAGGAACTGACAAACTCAGGGGTTCTCGAGCCTGAGTATACCTGAAAATAACCACCATAACTTTTAAAATCCAAGGCCTGGTTTCGCCCTCAAAAATTCTATTTAATTGGACTGAGGGGGGCCCTGGCACCTGTTCACAGTGGCTGTTATTATTGATAACAACAGCGGTATCTCGATTTTACAGCAACAATTGTATGCAAATAGTTCATTATGACTAGCAGCAGGTTCCCTATTATTTACTAAGCAGTTAGCAAGCCAGATGCTTAGAGCCGGGGGCTACCGCTATACAGAAACAGCTTAAAGAAAAGTGCTCACCATCACGCAATTAGCATAACCTGAAAGAGAGCCTGTAACTGGTGGCACATTAAAACTCCAAGTAAGGGATCATCAGATGGCATAGTGGTTATGTTGCTGACTCCAACACCGCCGATCGTGGTTCGAGTCCCAGATCTAGAGGCTCAAAACTCACATTGGTCATGTGTGCATGCATGCCCAAAATCCCAAGAGGAGAAGGAGAAGGGATTGCAACATGGCCATCCTCTCTGAGGGGTGATTTCTCACTTTCTGTCTCTCCTGCAAGCGCACACACTCTGCAGGAAAAATATCCCTCCTTAAAAACAAACAAATAAAAACCCCTCTGTGCAGTGAAGTTAATCTTCCCCTTAGATACCAGAGTGGGGAATAAAGAGCATAGAGCCAGTACGATGTTGACATGTTTCTGTCAATAGAGCAGAACATAGCCCCAGCAAGGTGCTACTTTACAGTATGCTCATTCTACTCACTGAGGTTTATGGTTTTTTTTCCTTGTTTAATTAGTTGAATGATGCTAGACAAAGCAATATAAATTTTCATAGTTTTAGAAAGAGGAGATTTAGGAGCTTAGTGGTAAAAAGCTACTCAAGGAAAGCTGGATTCTACGTGGTGCCCACTCATCCCAGTTACCCTGAAATGTGCGCAGTCCATGTATGAGTGACCAAGATCTGAAAGGCTGGAGGACTGGTAGAAGCGAAGAGTGCAGTGGCCAGACACTGTGGAGGGTGCTCAACTCTCTCTCTCTCTCTCTTTTTCCTTACATTTCTAACTCACATGTTGCATGTACTCTGTCACAAGTGAAGAAAATATCTATTTTTAAGGTTTTTGCCATAGGGTGTGTGTGCTCACCAGACAGACAGAGAGAGACAGAGAGACAGAAAGCGAGAAATCACCCCCCCCAGGTGGAATGGCCACACCGCAATTCCTTCTCCTCTGGTGATCTTGGGCACGCACGCGCATGTGCCCAGTGTGAGTTTTAAGCCACCGGGTCCGGGACTTGAACCGTGGTCGACTACATGGGAGTCCAGCGACATAGCCATTACGCCAACTGCCGGTCCCAAGATGATTTTTCTTTTTAAAAAATTAGTTTCATTTTTTTAATTTCAAGAAAAATAATATGTGTGTGTGTGTGGGGGGGAGTATAGAAAACAAACATAGATATCAGAGACAGTGTGGGAGGAGAGTGGGAGACGGCCGAAGGTAAGAGATAGGGAATCAAGGATGGGAAAAAAAAGCAAACCGTACAGGAAACAAGAAATGGAAAATTATTTGTTGACAATAACATGTATGTTGATGTGCTTGATTGAGCCAATATACAGTGTACTCTGGATGGAAAATCTCACTTTGTGTGTTGTAATGATGTTCAGTGAATGAATGTAAATAAATAAATTTAATAAAAAATTAGTTTCATTTTGAAGGACAAATAAAAAGCTTGAAGTTTGCATGGGACATGGAGAGCATTACAGACAGGGAATTCTAGACAGCAAAAGAAGAGCGCATAAAATGGCAGAGCATGCTGGGGAACCTCTCAGATTTCAGAACAGCTGACGCAGGAGCAGTTAGAAACAGAGGCGAACCCTGTGATGAGTCTAAGCACCGAGCTGGGAAGCTTCTGCTGTCCTCGGAACAGGCAGCCGGAGCTAAGAGCGGTCACTCAGAGCACGACAGAACAACCATGCACACAGTGTCTTCAGAAAGTTCGTGGAAATGCATATTTTGAAAAAAATCATGTATGCATTTCAATCATTTTTGCCCCAAAATAAACTTGTATTTTAATTCTACTTGTCCATGAACTTTTCGCAATCCCTTTGTCGATGGTTTAGAAAGATCACTGTGGATCACAGGGAAAGGAGGACTAGTAGTTGGATGTGGAAGAAAGGGTGGCATCTCAGCCTGATGGCGAGCATTCTAATCAGGAGGTCACTGCAGACACTTCACCACGTGGGGTCCATGTTCTCATTACAAATGAGTCAGGATACTGTCGACAAGTCATAGAAACAGGTCTCTAACCAGCTGGTTGTTTGTTTTTGTTTGTTTGTTTTTTAAAGATTCTTCTTTGCCTCACACTTTAGAAATGTCCAGGGATAGAATGACTATGGACATTACTTCCAGGATTACATGGGCTCTTCTCTCTCCATCTTTCTGATGGGATCTTTCCTCATGAAAAACCAGGTGGTCACAGCAACTCAAGGTGTCAAGACGTCCAGTCGATAAAGTTAGTCTCATCCAGTGGACTAAAAACTCCGAAAGAAACACTGAGGGTGGGGGACCAGCAGATGGCATGATGCTTATGTTGCTGGATTCCCACATAGTCTCTCAGTTTAAGTCCCAAACCCGGCGGCTTAAAACTAAATTCTGGCACGTGAGTGTGCGTGCCAAAAAACTCTCAAAAAAAAAAAAATGCTGAAGGAAGACTCCAACTGATCTGGTTCAGCTCATATGTCCACCCCTGAATCAATCATAATGAATCAGAAATGGAGTTCTCGATTCGCCAGGCCTAGGTCAACATCCATTCCTGTGAAATGGGGAAGAGTCTACCCCACTTAAGCCATATGGAATGGGTTCCCTATAAAAAAATGAGACTTCTCAGAGGATAGGGGAAAGGATAAAGAGTGGATAAAAACAACAGATGTCCACTGAAGGAGACTGGACCAAATGGTCTGTGGGGTTCCAGGCTGTGTTTTCACCATAAGCCCATTCCGCTTTCTTCATCAGGCCAGGCTCCCAGAGCCCTGAGATGCAGGAGGGGAGTTTAAACATTTTTTTTACTAATACTGGCTAAATGTTGCTGTATTGAAGGAGTGCACACACACGAACACATGCCAATGAGAAATAGTGAACAGAACCTGATGACCTCAGCTCTCACATAATTCAGCTTTACATTAAAAGAAAGAGAAGGAGATTGCGTTCCATTATAGCAGGTGCCCTTTAGAAAAAGCACGAGGGATCAGAAACTCTACTTAATTATTTCTATTGTGTAACTGGAGGTTCAAAGGAGAGCCAAAAAGATGATTAAAATCATACAGAGCAAATGTAAATAAAAAAAGTTTTAAATCATACAGAATAATTCCCTGACAATAAAATATTAAGAAGATTAGATAAATGATTCAGACCAGGAAGGTGACTAGTTGCTATCTGCAGTGTTAGCTGTACTAGACATACGAAGGACCGTATTTGCTTCCTCCCCTTTTCTTCCCCTCCTCCCCTCTGCCATTTTTTTTTTAAGAGAGAGATTTTTGTTGTAGGGTGTGTGCATTTGCCAGAGTGACAGAAAGCAAGCAATCCCCCTCCAGAGGGGAATGACCATGGCGCAATCCTTCTCCTCCATTCTCCTCTTGGGATCTTGCGCACGCATGTGCACACGCCCAGCATGAGCTTGAAGCTGCCAGGTCTGGGACTCGAATAGTGGTCAGCCATGTGGGAATGCAGCCATGTAACTGCTACACCATCTGCTGGTACCTCCCTCGGCCTTTTGATTGGAAAGATTTGTAGTATCTTACAATGATAAATAAAATCCTACTACTGAAATGTATTAGAAGTTAGAATAATTATATAGAGAGATTGTATGTCTCCACTTAACATATACTTATTATCTGCACTCTACGTTGGAGATTAAAAGATTGGAGGACATAAAAGCAATGAAAATTGTTATGGACACTGGAGACAGTGTAGAGAAAGCGTGGGGGAAGGGAAGCATCTAGGGAAGGAAATCAGGTGGTGGAGGCAGAGGAGGCTTTGGAGGATGAGGTGGAGGCAGAGGAGGCAGAGGTGGATTGGGTGGGTGAGACCAAGGAGGCTTTAGTGGATGAAGGGGTTTCCAAGGAGGCAGGGGAGGAGGAAGAGACCATAAGCCACAAGGAAAGAAGACGATGTTTGAATAGTTTCTCTGTCCCTCTGTCTTCCCTCTTCCATTTGAAGGAAAGAATTCTAGGGTTTTTACTGTTACCTGATCACCGACAGAGCCTTCTGAGGACATTACAAGTCAGTGTGCAGTCCTGTGGTCTACTTGGAAAGCCAGAGAAGTTAACATTTCAAGGGAGATGCTCTTGATGGTTTTGACTGGACATTCATATAAACTTTTTTTTTTAAATGAGTGATAGGGCCAGCAGGTGGTGTGGTGGTTAAGGACACTGGACTCCCATATGGTCAACCATGGTTCAAGTCCCTGACATGGCAGTTTAATTTCTCACTTTCCCACTCTCTCTCTCTGTCTTTCTCTCTCTCTCTCTCACTCTGTTCCCCTCTGGTCAAATTAAAATAAGCAAAAACATAAGTAACGTTAAATAAAATAATTCTTTAAACTAAAAATATAGAGTGATAGAATTAACCCTTATCTGTAAATTTTGAATTTATATTGTTCTATCTCATGCACAAAACCATTTTTCCCTTCAAATAGCTTTTTTTTTATGTTGGGAAATTGTAAAAGAAAGCAGAATGTTTGATAATGATTTTAGCCTCAATGACAAATCTTTAAAGGTCCTAAAAAAATAAAAAAGCTGTAAGAAGCTTGAGGACCATGAAAGGCATCTGACTTAGCTGGGGAGGGCTACTGGTGGTTTTCATGGGCACAGTGGAGGCACAAGCAGCAGCATTGCAGGGGTGATGAACAAACGAACAGGAAGGGAAAAATAAGACGATGGATAGCGGGCCACATGATCAACTAAAAGTTTTTCTCAAGTTAGAAAAAACATCTTGGGGCTATTCTCCAGCAGAGGATAAAGAAATAGAGTATGCAACCGAAGTCTAAGTTGCAATGAAATTTCCCTCTTGGTGAGAAAATATTTATGTCTATTTGTCATCAGCAATTAACTTCATTTTCCAAAAATGTTGACGAGCAAGTAAAATATATACGAATATAAGTACTCTTTTAGATTTTGAAAATGATGCATATAAAAGTTAATATATGCAAATCACTTAAAAATTATAAGCCTGGTATAAGCCTGACCCCTTTTGATTAAATTCAACTGGCATAAAAACAAGTAATTGAAGTATTAAGAATCAATTAACAGCAAGCTGGCTGATTGTCATTACACCTTTAATTAGCGGTATTGGTTTCAGTATCACAGAGCAATGGTTAGCGGCTATAAATGAATTGATTGCTCAGCCACCAGCTGACATTTTGAAAACCTTGATACATTATCACTTCTTCCTGCTACTAATTAAGATGTGTATCTTCCATTGTATTAATACTGCAGAGGCCTTTGTGATGGAGGCAGGATTTTTCCACTGCCTTTGTTTCCTTGGTCTCATCGATTACAGTGTACATTGTTGAGGATCACAGACTTGCAAACACCATCCCAGGGATTCGTTCAAACCGGATCCTCTGATGATCCATTCAACAGACATTTATCAAAGATGACCACATGCAAATCTCTGTGCTAGGACAAGATCGGAGGAAGGAGGAGCACCAAGATGAATAAGGCACTCACCCGAAGTGTAAGAAGCTCTTGGTTTCCAGGGAGACCCACATGCTGCTTCACTGTGCTGCAGTAGGATGCGATTATAATAGGGTAGAAATAATGTGAATGGAAACACAGAAGACCCAGAGCAGTTAGTTCTGACTTCCAACAAGTAACTTTTATTGTCACAAAGATTCAAGGGCTTACCCTGAGGCCATACAACTAGGAAGAGGACTTTTATTAAGTAATTCCATGAGCAATCTGAGGACATTTGTGCAGAAGGCCACTCAGCCGTCTCCAGGCCAGAATTCCCACTCACTGAAGGGACAGATTGAGCCTGTCCGCAGCTCTGACTCGGCTTTCCATTCACCTTTCACAGGGTGAGCACTTGCACCTCTCAGGGCATAATTTCTCTCTTCTTCCTAAAGCAGCTCAATGCCAACGGTCACTCAGTTAACTTACAGATTCAACTGTGATTAAGTGAACATGATAAGAATCACTTAGGAAACATTCGGAAAAGCCTCTTTCCATGACCTACTCTGAGAGATCTTTAATACCCTGACATTGTGGTGCAAGAGACCAAAATAAGCTGGCCTGAGCCAGCTCTCTAGCTTTACAGTAGAGGAAACTGAAAGCAGAAAGGTGAACTACCCTAGGACTTAATATATATGTAATAATAGCTATATATATATGTATATATATATATATATAACACATATATAGCATATATAACATACATAACACATATAACATATATATAACATATATATATATGTTGAACTTATATATATGTTGAACTTACTATCATACCTACTGAGCCAGGTATGGTTCCAGATGTTTTCCACATGCAGTAACAATTCATTTAAACCTCACAACCACTCTACAAGATAAATATGGTTAAAATCTTTGTCTCTCTTTATTCACAGCAGAGCACGTGATGTGTGCATGTGAAAGTGTGAAAGAAAAGCGGGGGCACTCTCCATAGGGTTTGGCCATTCCATGATCCCCTTTCTCCAGTCCTCCAGCCCATCAGGTCTTGGGCACTCTTGCTCATGCTTGGCATATACCAGGCTGTCCAGGCCAAGGATTCCAATCATAGTTATCATGTGGGATCTGGCTTCACTGGAGCCGCATGTTACCTCTACACCATGGCACTGGCCATAACATCTCTTTTATAGATGAGGAAACTGAGACACACCAAGGTGAACCAAGTTGTCCAAGGTCACACAATGGGAAAATATTAGAATTAGCCTTTGAATCCAAACTAACTGAGTCAAGAGTTCACCATAACCACTACCACGTAGAGGCAAATGTGGGTTGAACCAGGTCATTGGCTGCCCCATCTGAGGTACTCCCCAGCACACCACACTGCCTTGCAAGCTGTGAATCTCCAGAAAGAGCTGGTTTGATTCAGAGACTCTCTCACACTAGTTTGGCTCTATAAAATCCTATACTTTGCTTAGCTTGGGGGACCTTGAAAACCAGGGGAGCTGAAGTTCAGAACTACGGTTAAGCTTAAATTTAAACAACACATTCTCCCAGCAATTAAGCTGACTCTTTCCATTAGCAATTCCAGTAGAATCCAGGAAATCGAAAGAGAGCATATGCCCACAGCTGAGTGTGTGCTGAAGATTAGAATCCCAAAATTATACTTCCAACTCTGCCTCATTCCTACACTTTTGTCTTATTCCGCTTGAATCGACTGAGAGACTGAATTTATGGAAGAGTGTAGGGAAAAAATTCCAGGTTGATAAAACGAAACGGTAAGAAGTCTGCTTGACAAAAATAAGTGCATGCACAAAAGAGCCTGAGCACAAATTCAAGCGCACCCATCTACATGAGAGAATAACCTTTATAGACATTTCTCTTTATGACTCAGATGCTTGGAATCTCCTGACAGACTGTAACCTTAATTAAGCAGAGATTTTTATGTCTGAATCCCTGCATTAAAAAAAAAAAAAAAAAAAAAAAAAAGTTCTCCTGGTCTCTTTAGCAAGCCCTTCCTCACTTTGTTGCTTGGTGCTGCTAGCTAAAGGTTCTCATTCCAGCTGGTTCTGCAGCTCTGACTCAACTGCCAACTTCCTGACTTTCAGAAATCTCATTTCCAGGTCCCTGCTGTTTTCCTGCATGAAGCTGATTGCCGGCTCTGGCTCCCAGGAGGCGCCCACGCTCAGATGGACTGCTGGCTTCCTCCCGCACAGCCTTGTCATCAGTCTTAATCCTTGTTCAGCAAACTGCTTCTCCACCAACTTAACGTCATTTTCAACACCCGTTCTTATATGATGCATATAGTAGGACACACAGGATACAGTCCTGGCACCAGCACCACTCAGCAAAAGAACCAGAGCCCCTTTCGCTGCATTCCAGCTCTCCCCAAATGGTGCTCTCTAGATTGGCAGGAATAATAATAATAGTAACAATGTTGGAAGTGGTGTTGCCTGGGATTTTGTTGCAATGCACCTGTGCAATGTCACCCAGTATAAAAGTAGTCTTCATTCATTTCGCCATATTCTAGGCTTCTGTAAGTAGGTGTTCTTTACAAAGGGATCTTTGTCAAAGAATATCCTAATGCTACTTTGCTACAAGTTTTTATCATGAATGAATGTCAAATTTTTTCCAAATGCTTCTTCAATATCGATGGATAGGATCGTGTACTTTCTCTTCTTTAGATTGTTGATAAAGTATACCGACTACTTACTGTATCAGTCTTGCATTACCAGAATAAATTCCCCTTTGTTGTGAGAATATATATATGTTTTATATTGCTGGATTTGATATTCTGATGGGGATTATTATCTCTAGGGTCATGAGGATAGTGGCCCATAGCTTTCTCTTCTTGTCTTTGCCTAGCTTTGGTTTCAGGATAATGCTGACTTCATCAAGTGAGTTGGGAGGGTTTTTTCCTCTAACTTTCTCAAAGAGATTATGTGGTTTCTTTTAACATTTGGTAGACTTACCAGTGAAACTATCCTGTTTTTGAAGATTTTTGACTATGGTTTCAATTAGTTTTGATAGGTAGAAGATTATTTAGGTTAGCTATTTCATCTTGGGCTAGTTTTGGAAGTTCCTCGTTTTCTCAAGAACGGATTCGTTTCATCTAAGTTGGAACTTTATGCATATGAAACTAAAGCTCAGTCCTGCAGTCACTGGAAATAAATAACAACCTAAGGAAGTAGGGATTCAAATTTCTTTTTTCCTTATTACAGATTTTTCCTTCTGGTGAGGCCATAGCCCCATCAATACCCTAACTGCAGCCTGGGGAGACCCCGAGGTGGAGAACCTAGCTAAGACACACACAGACTTCTGACCTGCAAGATTCTGAGGTAATCAGGACGTGTTGTTTTAAGCCACGGCTTGTAGTTCGTTATCTGTTACACAGCATAAAAAATGAATACAATCCTTTCCCATGTTGACCTCTGTATTTGAAATAAATTTCTTACAATAGTTGTGTAAGAACTTCTGAGAAGTTTGGGTTTAGGTATACCTACCATTTTATGATGTTTGTTTCTGTTCTTTTTTTTCTCTGTTGAATCCTTTTTCTTTCTTTCTTTCTTTTCTTTATTAATCCATTTGACCATCTCTGCCTTTAGTTAGTACTAGCTGGAGTTAAGTTTCTTTTGCGTTATTTGAACATTTTTTAGTATTCTATTTAAATTCAATAAAACTAAATTTGCTTTTTCACTGTATATTTTGTATAGCTTTTTTTAGTAGATGTTATCATGATTACAACTTAACCAATATTTCACTTGAAGTGGTGAAATACAAGCAGATGGTAAAACATTAAGTATGAACTAATATTATGATATGGAAAAAAGATAGTGAAATGAAATGGGATGACATGAAATAGAATAAAAAAGAGCCTATGGCCCACTGTTCCAACTCAATATAACATTCCAGAGTGCAAAAATGCTCAAAAATAAATTTTCACTTATACTACCACATTGAAAAATATTGAATTATTTCCCAGATCACATATCTCAAATAATTATAAGGATTTTATGTTATTTTAGCCAGATTTTATGTAATTTAGAGATTTCTTTTTAATGCTATTTTCCCCATCCTCTCTTGACCACGCCCCCTCTTAGAGGTGAGATCTGCTTGGGCACTGTTTTAGAAAGTGAGCACAGTTCCCTGTGGAGCCTCAGCAAGACACATTCCTCAGTGGTGAGCCCTCGCCGCGTCCAGCGGACTGCACACATCCACCGGAAGGCGCTCCGAGAGAAAGTCAGGGTAAGACAGCAGTTTAGGCCCTCTGGTGGGTACACTGAGGCAAACCTGAACCAGGCCTGAGCTCCACAAAGTCTGGAAGCAGATTCTAGCCCATTCTCCATTGTTTTGAGTTCCACCAGCAGATCTGTCTATGCATCTTCTCTCGCCTTCACCTTCTGAGTGAGGAAGGGTAGCAACCACGAGTTCCAGCTTTCTCTTCTGTGGTAGTATGATAAATTCATAAATAAATAAATACATATGTCTCTGTGCATATATGTATATAGACATGTGTATAAATGAATATATACACATATATGTGTATAGAGAAAATATAAATATGTAACAAAATACATTATACATGCACACACATGTATATACATGCACATATGTATATATAAGATATAAATATATAATAAAATATATTATATGTGTATACATATATGTGTATATATGTATGTATGTGGCCTTTTGTCCTCGGTTCCTGAAGCTCCCTGAGACAGAACATAGAACTGGTCATAAAGAAATGAAGAACCTCATGCCAGAGGAGTTCTGCCCACACCCAGGAAGAAGGAATGCTACACAGAGAAACCTAGAAGGATCTAAACAGACAGGCTTTGCTGGCTTCCCCACTCGGCCTATGAGCATTAGATCGTACTCTTCCTATGCACTTGCTACATGCTGTTCATGCTTCAATCATGCCCCTGGAATGAGTTTTCCATAAAAAGCCTAAACAACAGTGTTGAGAGAGCTGCCAGATAGCTGGATATGAAGAGATTCCTGGGAGGTGGCGCTCCCAGAGAGCGTATAAGAGCTCTACAGCCCTGCACTCACGCCTTGCCCGTGCGCCTCTCCATCTGTGTCCTTTGCGATAACCCTCAAAATAAACAGGTAAGGGTAAGTGAAGTGTTCACGTGAGTTCTGTGAGCCACTCTAACAAATTAATCAAATAAGAGGGGAGAGGGTCACAGGAACCCGGAAGTATAGCCAGTCAGTTGGAAGCAGAGGTAAAACAGCCCGGGGCTTGCAACTGGCATCAGAAGTTGGGGGAACAGTCCTGTGGGACTGAAGCCTCAACTTGGGAGATCTGACACTACCTCCAGGAAGTAGATTAGAGGATGCCCAGCTGGTGTCCACTGCAGAACTGATTGCTTGCTGGCTGGTGAAGAGAAATCCCTACACATCTTCAGACCACAGAAGCCTCTGTGAGGATTGTTGAGGGAGTGTAGGAGAAACTGAACCAGAGCTTATTTCCTATGTTTTCATCCCCTCTTCTTGCATTAATTGTATTGAGCACCATGCCAAGGATCTCTCCTCAATCACTGAGCACTTAGCACCATCCCCAGTGGTGAAGATGCCATGGTTACCTGAGATTCCAACACAGAACCACCCCACACAGTCACCAAAACAGCAGGGGCTGGCAAGTGACTGAGCAGAGAAGTGCCACATGTGCAGACAGACAGAACTGCTCAGAGGCCACCTGCTCAGCCAGCCCCGGCAGCACTTGGAGAGTGCCAGAAACGACTGCCCAGTCCTGTGACAACAGTGACCTCCTTAAAGCCACGTAAATATACAGCACTTTAAAGAAGGAGGGCGGAGGTGCAGACAGGCTCCTGCTCTCCTGTGAAATGATTCCGTGACTCTGACCCTAAATGCCTAGTGAAGCTGTGTTCCAGCTGCTCTTAAATGACTTCTTCATTCCTTCCCATTGACTCATATGTAAGTGACACAATGAATGAGTTCAATCCTTTTTTTTTTTAGGTTCTTGCCATATGGTGAATGCACTCACCTGAGAGAGAGAGAGAGAGAGAGAAAGTGAGAAATCATGCCTGCTCAGGGAGATGGTCATGCTGCAATTCCTTCTCCTCCATTCTCCTCTTGGGGTTTTGGACACACATGCACAGGAGCCCAGAGTGATTTTCAAGTCTCCGTGTTCAGCCATGTGGGAGTCCTGCACCTTAACCACCACACCACCTACTGACCTTGGATGACTTCATTACTTAAGTAAAATTAATATTGCTTAATTCTCTCCCCTCAGGTCTATAAAAGTCAAAAGAAGACATGTGTGCAGCTGTAGCATTTAGCATTTACGGAATCCAAGGGACACACATTATTACTTAGTACTAAAAAGATAAAATCACATGTGCCAACCTGGGGAAGCATGACCCTTTACAGATATTCCTGGGTTGGGGTATCTACTCCGCCTTCCCTTCAACCCGGACCTACAGTGGCCACACAGAAACAAGACCCAGGTGGCCACATTCCATGGCTTTTCAAGAGAAGTCAGAAAACCCAAAACATTTTGTAAATTGTTCTAGCTTTAATTATTAGCTCTACTTTTAAAAAGACAGTGCAGGCCAAATAGGACGTGTGGAATATTTTGCCCTGAGCTGCGAACCTGCGGCCTCTGCCTATGCGGCACAACACGTAGAGTTCAACAGGCAGTTACATCCATTATGTCATTTAGCCCTTACAGACGTCCTTTACAGACAGGAGAAGTGGTGGCTGGACAGTGGCATGGCAGTAAAACGCGGCACTCTGTGAGGCTGACCCACACGAGAGGGTTCTACGTTTGCACCTGGAGACATCCCTGATTACGTGAGCCATGCACATGCCCATGCCCCAGGCGGGCCGAGGCTGGAGGTAGCGTGCAGTGTTGGGCTCCTATGGAGGTGCTGCCTCTCTCTCACCCTCTCTCTCTTTCTCTCCTGTGCATGTGCTCACACTCATGGAAGAAATAAGCAAATACAAACATTTTTTTTCTTGAGAGATTTTTGCTATAGGGTACATGTGCTTGCCAGAGAGACGGAGAGAGACAGAGAGACAGAAAGTAAGAAATCACCCCGGGGAGGGGGGTGGCCATGCCACAATCACTTCTCCTCTATTCCCCTCTTGGGATTTTGGGCACACACACATGCGCCACCAGGTCCAGGAATCCGGCCTCTGCCTATGCGGCACAACACGTAGAGTTCAACAGGCAGTTACATCCATTATGTCATTTAGCCCTTACAGACGTCCTTTACAGACAGGAGAAGTGGTGGCTGGACAGTGGCATGGCAGTAAAACGCGGCACTCTGTGAGGCTGACCCACACGAGAGGGTTCTACGTTTGCACCTGGAGACATCCCTGATTACGTGAGCCATGCACATGCCCATGCCCCAGGCGGGCCGAGGCTGGAGGTAGCGTGCAGTGTTGGGCTCCTATGGAGGTGCTGCCTCTCTCTCACCCTCTCTCTCTTTCTCTCCTGTGCATGTGCTCACACTCATGGAAGAAAAAAGCAAATACAAACATTTTTTTTCTTGAGAGATTTTTGCTATAGGGTACATGTGCTTGCCAGAGAGACGGAGAGAGACAGAGAGACAGAAAGTAAGAAATCACCCCGGGGAGGGGGGTGGCCATGCCACAATCACTTCTCCTCTATTCCCCTCTTGGGATTTTGGGCACACACACATGCGCCACCAGGTCCAGGAATCAAACTGCAGTCAACTACGTGGGAGTCCAGTACTTTAATCACTGTACCACCTGCTGATCCCTGTAAACTTCTTTTAAAAGATCAGAAAATAAATATTATTACCACTTTTAGGGGCATGGAAATGGAGGCTCAGAAAGTAAGTAACTCGTGTAAATTCACACAGTCAGTAAGAGTCAAGACTAGCACTTGCAGGCCTTCGGGTTCTGTACTATTTTATTCCTTTTGCCCACGGTGGCTGATGTGTTCCTGTTTCTGAGGTTAAGAGCAGAGGTGAGGAGGAGGCTCCATAATTTCAAGAAGCAGTGGTCTAATCAGGTCACCAAGCCCCACACTCTGTGCAGATCTTTGTTTAAGTTAGGGAACTGATTCTAGTCGTATCCTCAAATAGTTTAGATTCTCTGATTATTTTCTCTGTAAGTGAACCATATCTGCTTATTTAATTTATAAACATCTGCCTGCCCATCAAGTAGCCTTAGGCTATAAAAACAAAGAAAATTCATAATTAAAGTATTAATAGAGTTTTAAAAGCTAGCGGAAATAATGATAAAAAATAAAAAACATAGACACCAAATCTATAAATTAAGCATAAAATTACATTAAGAAATAATTTCCTCCTAGCCCAATCTAGGTGGCTCAGTAGACTGCAAAGACAATAACACACAGCAAATCATCTTACAGACAAATGGCCCTCATCAAAACGAGCATGTAATTTCTGCCCAGGAAGTAGTACACTTTTCACCTAATTACTTACTCTCTAGCCATTTTAGCAAATTCACATTTGAATGAGGAGAAACAAGGACACGTAGGAAGCAGGAAAGGTGAGCAGATGCCTTCTCACAGGTCACAGCTGGTCCTGAGAAGGCACAAAGGCTTTCAAAGGGCAAGGTGTTCCTGGAGTCATCTTTCTCTATTCTGGGGGGTCTAGTTTTTCAAATGGGCCTGAGAGGCCAAAGTAAGGGATACAACAGGACACGGGGATGGCAGCAGGGACACGCAGGGTCACTGATCCACACCGGGCAGGTAGCCAACTTCAGGAGAAAGGTCATTCACAAACAGTGATAATTCCACGAATGTTAATGAGATCTTAGACACACAGCTTATAGACTTACAGGAGTCCACAGACTGCCCACATAAGAGGAAACACTTTTTTAAAAAGTCCCTGAGCCTAGCAATTAAGGGAGCCAGATCCCTCATGGCTGATGCCAGTTCAAATTCCAGCCTCAGTGGCTTAAAAACATGAGGACACATAATCATGTATGCTCCACACCCAACAGAATGGAGAAATGAAGGAGAAGGGGCTGTGGTATGGCCACTGGGGTAGGGGGTGCTTTCTCCCTTTCCTTTCTCTTTTTGTTTCTCTTTCTCTGGTGAGTAAGTGTACTGTTTACAAATTAAAAATGAAAGTTAATTCGTTTATTTTCTCCATGAGAGAGAGGCAGGGAGATGGCACCTCCCAATAGGGTCTTCACACCACCATCTACCCCAGTCTCATGCATGCATGTACCCAGAGTGCTCACGGAGGTCTTGGGACTCAAACCCAAGACCACTCTTTTGTGGATCCAGTTGTGCTGTCACTGTGCCACTGTCTGGCCCCAGAAAACACATTTTAGTCAGTACTAAGCATAAACTGTGCTGGAGAAATTCCTTTGCTAAAATTTCAGTCTTTTGGGACGAGCCCATGGCACGGTAGTTAAGATAGCTGGATCCCCCATGGCCAACTGCATGGTGTGAGTCCTGGACCAGGCAGTTTGAAAAACATGCCAGGCATATGTGCATGTGTGCCCCAAATCCCAAAAGCAAGGAGAAATGGAGGAGAAGGAATTGCAATACGCCCATCCACCGTGAGGGTGATCTCTCACTTTCCTCTCTCCTTCTCTCTCTCTCTCTCTCTCTCTCTCTCTCTCCAGTGAGCACACATACCACTGGCAAAGTTAAAAAAATTTCTTTTAGTCTCTTTTAATAAAAGTCATGGCATATCTTTTCTGTTTTTCTGTGCAAAATGCATCATGACTTTTCTGACAACCCAATATTTTGACATTTAAAAACTAGATTTTGATGCCTCTCTCTCTTAATAAATATCTACAGCATTTTTGAAGGGTCAAAATAAAGATTATTCCCTCAAAAGTAAGTAAAATGACTACTCAATAAGTAGAAATTGCCTAAGACCTTAAGTAATCACCAGCCATACAAACTCTGTTAGATATTACTGATGGCACCCTTTTTTTTTTTTTTAATCTAAGAAACTTACTGGGCAGAAAATATTCTAATAACACCACAGTGATAGAACAGAGTTCTAAGGAGACACGACGGCTTGACAAGTGATTTGGGGAGAAGAATACAGCGTGGGTTCTCTGCCACCGAAGTCCCAGGATGCTCTGCTTTAACACTGGAGTTTCTGGAAGGACTTCTTGAGCAGAGCTTTAAAATCTCCCGTCAACCAAATAGCTAAGATGAATCTCTTGTTTGAAATAGCTTAGCATTTTACTGACTCACCGAGCTCCTGCCGTCTTCAGACCAGATAGAAACGTGTCGGCAGTCGCTTCCAGGAAGGATGGACGCTGCCCACAGGACAGTTGCCGAGCCAGGCAGACACCGTGTATCCCGGCCCATCTGTGCCACCTGGCAGAACGGGCAGTTATGCGGAATGGGGAGACGCTAAGGTCAGACCCCTCCCTCTAAGTGCAGGTCTGGGCACCAGAGAAATCCATGAATATTTCTCCTTGAAAGACACAGGTTTGTAAATGCAAAGAGGAGCGTGCTTTCCCCACATTCCACATTTGTGGTTCAGCGAGTGACCAGACACCTGAATTTAGGATTGCCACTAAGGTCTCTCTTGGTTAAAAAAATATCTGCCTGATTTATTTTTCTATAGAGACAACCACCTCTGGAACCTTGTCTATAATATTCTCTCTAATAAAAGATTACTAGGGTTTAAAACACCTTTTATTAGGTTCTGCCTGAGTTATACCCAATCAGTGTCCTTTAGTTATAACCCATTGCCCTTTTCACAGAATGTCAAGACACGAAATTCATAGCCATCATTTGAAACTGAACGATCGCCTTCTTTTCACCATAGCTTCTCCTCCCATTAATCATTCCACAAACATTCCCACTCTGTGGGAGTCACTGTCCCAGGCCCGGGTAGATCACAGTGAACAAGACATTGTCCTCGCCCCCCCAGAGAGTATTATAGTTAGGGGGGAAGACTCTTGTGCAAACTACTTTTTTAGATTCCTCCTCTACCTCACTCAAATGTGAGACTAGTCCTCAGTATCCCATTTCTTATTCTTATTAAAAGTTTCTGAGGGGACCAGCAGGTGGCGTAATGACTGTGTCACTGGACTCCCATGTAGTCAACCGCAGTTCAAGTCCTGGGCCCAGTGGCTTAAACTCAGGCCAGGCATGCGTGTGTGCATGCCCAATATCCTTGGAGAATGGAGAAGGGATTGCAGCATGGCCACACCCCCGGGGAATGATTTCTCGCTTTCTGTCTCTCTGTCTTTTGGGTGAGCGCACATGCCCTCTTGCAAAAACCTCTCCAATAAATAAATAAACAAATAAATAAGTTTCTGAGGAGGACCACCAGGTGGCATGGCAATTAAGGGTGTTGGACTCTCATGTGGCCAACTGTGGTTCGAGTCCCGGACTTGGTGGCTTGCTTTCTCACTTTCCCTTTCTCTCTTTCTCTTGCTTTCTTACTCTGTCCCTCTCTGGTAAAATTCAAATAAATAAATGAATAAATAATTAAAGTTAAATAAAAGAATAATTCTTAAAAATAAAGTTTCTGAGGATAGGCCCAGCCACAGTGGTGCAGGGGGCAGGGCTCCACTGCACAATACTGGAGCCATAGGGCCACTTTTGGATCCAGGGTCAACCTGGACATGCTGGGGGTGCTATGGGGTGTCTGTGACCCTGGCTGGCTGGGAGCCACAGGAAGGATCACAGCATGGCAAGACCCTATCAAACAGCAGACCATTCTGGTGACACAAGACAGTAGCCAGAGCCAGCCCCACTCCACATCCCACAAAGCCATTGCCTCATGAAGACATCCCACCCCCATGTTTGCCTCATAGTGAGGATGGGAGCTCATTACAATGACTCCCTTCTGTTAGGTGTTACCAAAGGTGAAGATACTGAGCTTTTGATATGCCCATGATCAGACGCTGTGATCTTTAGTCATTCAGAGATCACAGCATAACTTTAAAATAAGGCAAACTGTCATTGGACTATGTACACCTTAAAACATTACCCTGGGAGGGCAAGCAATTTTCCCTAAATGCTTCCTGATTACCCATTCTCTGGATCTCCCTTATCTCCTCTGTCTGAAGACAGACTGCCAGCGAAGGCACTCCCAGCATGGCTTCACGGCCAACAGGACAGCATAAATCAATTTTACAGCAGTGATTATAAGGAGGGGAAGGAAAGCTACATGCCTCTCTGTTCTCTCTCCACCACCCTGAGCCTTGAAATCTTATCATCCTCCTCCGATAACACTGGCATGGCCTTCCATCAGCTGTCACTCTGCCCGCAGGAGAGCAGCCTTGGAGATGGGGAAGGAAAGAGAGTGCGCTGCCTCTCACGGGCAGGGAGGGGAGTACTAAGACCCCCTTCCTATCACTACCTAGCTGGTGCTCGGAACTCTAAAGTTTGCCTTTGAAAAATGTCCTAAGCTGATTGCATGTTACAAATTTTGGACTACAGGGGAAAATCCGTAGATTATTTCATTGAAGACCTGAGCAAGAGCAAGAAAGGCAATTTGGAGGCCAACCTACTTCCCAAGTGTCCTGCCAGTAAGGACCTGTCTGTGGCTCCATCTGCATTGTGGCTCCCTCTTGGACAGGATTGATCTTGGCCACCTCAGCGAGAAGGGTGTTTGCAGCTAAGGGGAATGGGACTGGCCCCCCAAACTGCACATCATCCCATGGGAAAGAAGGCATGGCACATCAAGAGGACATAGCAAAGGACCTGAGTAGGGGACGAAAATCACACGTAGTTGCATTGAAGTTTTCAGCTGTTGCTTAACATGATTTTTTGATAAGAACACATTAAATCAAATACGTGTGCATAGAGAGGTGCCCAGCAAGTAGGCTTCAATCATATTTTAAGCCCAATTTACCGAAACCTCACAAATGTTAACTCTTCTTGAGCTGCCTCTGACTTAATCATGATCCCATGACTAGGAGGGACAGTTACATCATGTTTAAGAAAGGCAAATTCTTGCTCAGGAGGAAAACGGATAATCTATGACCACAAGATCAGCACCCACTCTGCACATCCTTCAGGCCCACAGTTCGGTTCTCCAAGGCAGAGGGAGCGGCTTTGGGGATTCTTCCTCTTACCTTGCTTTGTCTCCTTCAGCGCTTTCGCTGCTCACGTCCAACGCTGCTGCAATGAACAAGCAAAAAAGCAGAATGGTGACAGCCCGACTCCTGAGGCTCTTGGCCTGCACCAGCCCGCTGGGACCGCCTGGGACCTGGGAGTCCAGGCATTATTTTCCACTCACTCAACTCCTGGCCAGAGGAGGAAGGGCCTTACCTGCCATTGTTCGACCCAACCAAAGATGAGACTAAACCTGGGGAAGTCCTGCTCCCAAGGAAAAGGACTAGAAGAGATAAATAATTAATAATTCATCAGAACCTGCAGCAGATGGTAAGTGTGAGGCCTGGAGGAAGAACAGAAAGAAACCCTAAACTGAAAGGGCCCAGTGGATTTCGAAGGATACTTAGAGAGGGCAAGATCGCGGTCGTGGGCCGGGAACTGGAGCTCTCTTTCCCAGCATGAGTTCGGGTTTTAGAAAAAAACAGCCTCGGATACCAAAAACTTTCAAGGGGACAATTGCCGGTAGGGAACTTGCCCCCTTTGGAGACTGATCACCCTGGTTTCTGCTGCTGGCTTGACACGCGAGTCAGTTCTGAGAAGCCCAGCCGAGTTCTTCCCGGTCTTCTTGGTCCCATTCCTCAGAAATTTCCTTTACTTTTTCATAAAAGTTTACTGTTATAAGCACAATTAAAACTCACCTAGCACCATTCACTGATTCTTTTGTCCATGTATCCTTCCCTCAACAAATATTTATGAAGCTTCTTCCTGTTCTGAGATCTATGTCAAAACACTGGGACTGAAAAAAAAAAAAAATAGACCTGGTGTGTTTCCGTACTGGGCTGCCGTAACATGGCATTGACTCTTGGTCTATACTGGGGGCTGCTGCAGCAGCACCTGCAGTTCAAGCTTCTTCTTGGCACCCCACACACCCAGCAGCCCACTCAACAACTCTCTGATACCCCTCATGCTGTCTAGTAGACATCTAAACGTAACTTGTCCAAAACAAGCCTCCAAACCTCTTTTCACAGCCTTGTCTACTTCAGTTCATGTCTGTAAGGTTCGCTCTTTCTGCAGGCTCTCAAGGGAGAAACCAAGTGTCCCGGGCCACTCTCCTGTATCCTAGTGGTTGCAACAACCTTGGGAGTCCCTTGGTCTCACAGATCCATCACTCCAACGTCTGCCTCTACTCTCACATTGCCTTTTTCTCTTTTTTTTTTTTTTTTGAGAGGTTTTTGTTATAGGGCGCGTGCACAC
>NW_006159514.1:2764765-2775285 GCF_000334495.1 Tupaia belangeri chinensis
TTTTGAGAGGTTTTTGCTATAGGGCGCGTGCACTCACCAGAAAGACAGAGAGAGATAGAAAGCAAGAAATCACCCCCCAGGGGGAATGGCCATGCCACAATCCCTTCTCCTCCATTCTCCTCTCAGGATCTTGGGCATGCACACACACGCGCCCGGCGTGAGTTTAAGCCGTTGGGTCTGGGACTCGAACTGCGGTCAGCTACGTGGGAGTCCAGTGGCATAGCCATTAAGCTAACTGCTGGTCCCCACATTGCCTTCTTCTCTATGGTTCTGGGTGGTCCCCCACCCCATTTTCATTTTATTTTAATTGTCAGAGGGTGTATGTGTTTGTTCCAGAGAGATGAACAGAGAGAGAGGAGAGGGAGAAAGCACATCCACAATGGGACTTGGTCATCTCATAACCCCTTCTTGTCCATCTTTCCATCCTGTCAGGATTTTGAGCATGCATGAGCACACACCAGGCATGTTTATCAAGTCCCTGGGTCCAAGATTTAAACAGCAGTTTGGCTATGTGTGACCCTGTTCCCTTTACCACTAGGCCAGTTTCTGGGTGTTTCAACGTCCACTGCTCTTCTTATAAGAATATCAGTGTTTGCATTTAGGACCCACCCTAAATCTAGTATGATCTCATCTGAAATCCTTAATTTAATTATATATGCAAGACCCTTTTTCCAAATAAGGTCTTATTCATAGATACCAAGGTTAAGAGTTGGACATATCTTGTAGACTCCACTTTTCAACCTGTGATCATGTTGAAACACAAACCAGATCATGTCCTTCCTCTGCTCAAAATCCTCCAAAGACTGCCATTTCACACCATGTGAAAAGTATAACTCCTACACAATCTGCCCACTTCACCTCTTAGTTTTCTCCTCCCGCCACTCTCATACTTCTGACACCACTGAAGCTACTCCGTTCCTCAGTGCACCATGCACACGCCAGCGTCAGGCCCTTGCACCTGCTGTCCCTCTAAAGGAAACATTCTCCATCTAGACACTGCCTTGGTTTACTCTTAGATTCTTCAGATCTTTCCTTAAAGTCACAGCTTCCTTGGATGGCACTGTATAAAACAGAGCCCTCATCCTCATTTCCTATTATATTTTTCACCATAGCACCCAACAACGTATCACGGATTTTAATTTTTATTACTTTATTTTCTGTCTCCATGTAATCTCCATGAAGACAAGCTCTTTTTGCCAATCTCATTCACTGCTATACCTAAAATACTTAGAATAATGCCTGGCACCCATAGGCCCTCAGTAATTATTCCTTAAAGTACGGTGTATACACTTGGAATGGCACAAAATAGAATTTACTAACGGTCCTGTGCTGGCAATGCACAATACCAGAGCAGCAATAAAAATAACAAGTGCTGAGCAGCAGGTGGTGTGGTGGTTAAGGCAGCTGGATCCCACATGGCCAACTGTGCAGTTCAAGTCCCAGCCCTGGTGGCTCCAGAAGTACTCTGGTTATATGTATGAACATGCCCAAAATCCTGAGAAGAGAATGAAGGATTGTAGTGTGGCCATCCCCTGGAGGGAAGGGGATTTCTCACTTCTCCCTCTCTTTCTCTCTCTCTCTCCAGTGAGCACACTTACCTTATAGCAAAAACAAAACAAACAAACAAACAAACAAAAACAAAAAACAAACCAAAAAACCCCAAGTGTATCTGTGATGAAAACATGACTTTGCATCTTACTGTTTCTGACTCGTTTTACCCCATGACATCTGATGATACCAATCAGAATGCATAATTACCGCTAATGGAGTAAAACAGTTTAAAATTCTGCTGTAATATAAATAATAAAATCCCCTCAACTTTGACCGACAGCGATAGAGGAAAGACTGCATTCTTTCTATCCTTTCTGAAAAAAGTGTTACAAAACTTTTGCCATAGAGAAAGGCAATGAAAGTATTCCTTAACAAATTTTATGAACAAAGTACTTTTAGACATGTGTCAGGAGGTTAATTAATAAGAAAATTATGTTACTTTTCTGGATTATTTTACTTTGGTAGTATCTATCAAC
Source organism: Tupaia belangeri chinensis (assembly GCF_000334495.1). Lineage (NCBI taxonomy): Eukaryota > Metazoa > Chordata > Mammalia > Scandentia > Tupaiidae > Tupaia > Tupaia belangeri. The sequence continues at coordinate 2,766,793 of NW_006159514.1, forward strand.
TTTTTTCCTTTAAAGTTTTGTTGCTGCTGTTGTCGTTTTGTAATAGGGTGCATGCACTTGCTGGAGAGACAGAGACAGTGAAATGGAAAGTGAGAAATCACCCCTAGGGGGATGGCCACATACTGCAGTCCTTTCTCCTCCAGTCTCCTCCTGGGACTTTGGACACACACGCACACTCATCCAGCCTGATTTTTGAACTGCCAAGTTGGGGACTCCAACTGAGTCTACCTTGTGGGAGTCTACCACACCACCTTCTGGTCTTATCTGTCAGCTTTTTAAATGTTTTTTTATTGACTGCCTTGTTGTGACATATTTAGAGTGCACAATTTGATAAGTTTTGACATCAATATACACTCATGAAATCCTCACTTTCAAGGTAATGAACTATATTACAATCAAGATTGTGAACATGGCCATCATCTTCAAAACTTTCCTTAGGGAGTGGCTCCTTAGCACAGTGGTTAAGTGTCATGCCGAAGTCAGATCCCCCATGTTCCACCACAGGTCAAATCCAGGCCTCAGCTGGAGAAATAAAGGAAAAAGAATTGCTATGTGACCAGGCCCTGCTGGGAGTGGGGGTGTGCACTCTTTTTCTCTCTCTTTTTACCATCTGGTGTGCACATTTACCCTGTGGCATTAAAAAAGAGACAGAGAGGGACCAGCAGTTAGCGTAACGGCTTATGTCACTGGACTCCCATGTAGTCGACCACAGTTCGAGTCCTGGACCTGGTGGCTTAAAACACGCCGGGCATGTGTGCATGCGTGCCCGAGATTCTGAGAGAAGAATGGAGGAGAAGGGATTGCGGTGTGGCCATCCCGCCTGGGGGGTGATTTCTCACTTTCTGTCTCTTTATCTCTCTCTGTCTGTCAGGCAAGCACACGTGCCCTATGGCAAAAACTTCTCCAAAAAAAAAGAGACAGAGACAGAAACTTTCCTTGAGATCTTTTAAAACCCTCTATAACCGTTTCTTACTCCTCTCTTTGATAGGTATGATTTCATTTTCATTTGGTTTAAAACACTTCCTAATTTTTCTTAGAAATACCACTTCCTCTTAAAGGTATATATGTATGTATGTGTGTTACAGGGTTATAACACAAGGTATTATGTATGTATGTATTTATGTGTTTTGTTATAGGGTGTGTGCACTCATCAGAGAAACAGAGAAAGACAAAGACAGAAAACAAAAAATCAACACCCCCAAGGGAAATGGCCATACTGCAGCCCCTTTTCCTCTGTTCTCCTCTTGGGATTCTGGGCACCCATGCACATGTGCCCAGCATGAGTTTTAAGCCACCAGGTCCAGGACTCGAACCATGGTCAAGTGGGAATTCAGCAACATAACCATTACACCATCTGCTGGCCACTAAAGGTATATTCTTTTGTTTGCAAAGATTTGGAAAATTTTCTTTCATTGTTTTCTTAATTAATTCTATTATGGTCAGAAAACATTTGTGTGACTTAACTCCTTTAAAATTTATTGTTCTATGCTACAGAATACAGTTTACCTTGGAACAAGACTGTGAAAAGAATGTGTATTGTTCTGTTAGTAGATTGAGTGCTCTTTAAATGTCAATTAGGTCAAATTGGTTGATGGTGCTGATCAAGTCTTCTATATCTTTACTTATTTTCCTATTTTCTCTATTCTGTTGATTATTGAGTCAGGAGTCTTAATGTCTCCAGCTGTAATAGGAGATTTGTCTATTTATTTTTGCGGTTATATTAGCTTTCACTTTATATATTTTTTATCCCTGGTAATACTCTTTCCTCTGATTTCTATTTTGTCAGATATTAATATAGCCTCTACAGTTTTATTTTGTTTGGTATAAACATGATTAAGCTTTTTTCATCCTTCTACATTTGTTTGTGTCTTTAAAGTGTGTTTCTTGTAGGCGATGTATAATCACTTCTCATATCATTCAATTTGACAGGCTCTGGCTTTTAATTGCAGACCTTAGACTATTAGAGTTAATGTGATTACTAATAGTTAGATTTAAGTCTATCATCTTATTATTTGTTTTCAATATGTTCTTTGTTCCTTTTCCATATTTTTCTGCTTCTTTTTGAATTGAGTACTTTTAATAATTCCACTTTATCTCTTTTGTTGACTTATTAATTATTATGCTTTGTTTTCTTATTTTAGCAACTGCTTTTGGGAGTTAAATTATATGTCTTGAACTTACCCTAATATACCTTCAAGTGATAAAATATCACTTTATGTAGGCTATAAGAACCTTCTATTAGTATATTTCCAATTAGTTCCTCTAGGTTTATATACTATAGGTTGCTCTGAATATTGTTAAAAACTCACAATTAATTATTATTTTTGGTTAAACAGTGAAGTTATCTTTTTTACACAGCTTAATGGAGACATATCCTGCATGTTATACAATTTACCCTTTTAAATTATATGTTAATGGTTTTTACTATATTTTAAGTTAATGCAACCATCATCTCACCCAAAATAAAAATCCCATACTCTTTCACTAATAACCCCAGCTATGGTATAAATAATGGCTTATCTTCCAAAATTTCATGTTTTGGAACTTTGTCCCTAATGTAGTGACTACTGTCCTTTGTTCCCTGATATCCACTGTCCCAAAAAGCATTGTTTCACATATTTTGTCTATTTTTTTTTACTGTTTGTTTTTTGATGTTGTTATTAGTTGTATCAGGTAAGAATAAAACATAACTCTTGTTACTCCATCTTAGCCAAAAGTGCAACACTCTGTCAGCTCTAAAAATTCCTAATTTGTGCCCCGGCCTTGATGGCACAGACAGTAGTGAACTGAAGCCCCCTGGCTAACCACAGTTTCAAACCCTGAGTCAACCTGAAACATGCTGAGTGCTGAAGATCCTGACAAGTTGGAGGCCTGTGGGAAGACCATCAAAACATATCAGGACCTGTCAAGAGCACCTCCCCACCTGCATGCACATGTTCTTTCATGAATACAATATTTTTAAAGTGGTTTTTATTATTATGATTTCTCATTCTAAATATTCACTTTTCTACTTATTTTTTATTTATGATTTTTTTAAGAGGCCCTCTATCTTCAGTTCCATATTCAAGCTCTTGAGCTGAACCAGCTGGGTTACAATTCGGCCTTTACCACATACTTGCACTGTGACCTGGTTCAGATTCTGTACCTCAGTTTCCTTACCTATAAAGCCAGGATAATAATAGGACCTACCTCATGATATTGTGTATTAAATGAATTATTATACATGAACTACTTGGAAAAGGACCTGGAACATAGAAACCGCTCTATACATGTCTATCATTCCTACTTAAGCATCACCCATGTTTAGAAGGTACTGTCAATTACTTCGTACTCAGAGAGAACATGAAGTCATTTAGATTCATGACTAATTGAAACACTTCACAGAAAGACTTGCCATGAAAGACTTCCACATAAGTGGTGAGAAAACAATGGAAGAGTAGAACACATGGGAAGTCATGCAGTAATCAAAGAACAAGAACCAAAGAACGTGGTGTACTAGAAAACTAAGGAGGCAAACTCCCAAAGGAGGGAGCAGTTAACAGATGCTATGCCACCAAAGACCGAAACATGGACTTAAAAATTACCCCTTGAGGGACCAGCAGTTAGCGTAATGGCTATGTCACTGGACTCCCATGTAGTCGACCGTGGTCCAAGTCCCAGACCTAGTGGCTTAAACTCACACCGGGCACATGTGCATGCGTGCCCAAGATCCCGAGAGGAGAATGGAGGAGAAGGGATTGCGGTGTGGCTATCCCCCCTGGGGGGTGATTTCTTACTTTCTGTCTCTCTGTCTCTTTCTGTCTTTCTGGCTAGCGCATGCACCCTACAGCAAAAAACCACTCCCCCCCCAGAAAAAGAAAGAACAAAAATTACCCCCCAATTTAGCAATGTAGCAGTCATGATTGATGTTATAAAATGAATATGAACAAGCTATACCACATATGTCAATGATGAGTATTAAATTAGATCATGCATGCTAAACCCTTATCACATTACTTAGGTACATATAAAACACTTAAAAATATAAGAAATTTATATTGCTATTATCCTTATTAAGTAAGCTTGCCTTTTGTACCATTGGACTGAACTTTTATCCTACCCTAACACATAAATGTTAGGGCAGATCTTCATTCTTTCTCTGGTCTTACCTTCTGTCTCAGTTTTCCATGGCTCATCATTACCCATACCCCAGGGCAAAACAGTACAAGTTATGTCCTTCTGTCAAGCAAACACATACCAGACATACATGTACACAGCACACACATTACATACATACATACATACATACATACATACATCACAGCTCTGGCTATTTCATCCACGGCGGTCATTTCTCCTACCCCTGACACTCCCCACCTTTTTTATGAAAATAGCATAGGTTTCTCCAACGATTAGCAATCCCTGAGGACTCAAACTAAGGCTAATCTTGATTTACCAGCCCACATACTATCAAAGCAAGGAGAGACGCCTGGGCCCTTCTATCTTTTATAGTGAAAGGTAGAACCCAGTTTTCTAGGGACAGCAAGTGCTGTGACGGTTAAGGTGCTGGGCATACCGTGGTTTGAGTTCTGGACCTGGTGGCTTGATTTCTCATTTTCCCTCTCTGTCTCTCTCTGGTGACAGCCTGTACCCTATAGCAAATTTAATAATAATAAATGAATAGTAAAAACTTAAAAGGAAGTCAGATCTGTCACAAAAAAAAAGAAAGAAAGAAAAAAGAACCAGTTTTCCATTAGGTTTCTCTCCAAATATTAAGAGGGACTCAGTTCTTGGTAGCCGAAGACCAATGGCCAAGGTGCCCCACACCCAGCCAATTCCAGGGGCCTAGGATGAAACCAAATCAAAATGATAATGGTTCTAGCAGCCTTAGAATTTAGATCAATGCCTTTAATTGTATCACTAAGTTCTCTTTTTAATTTGGGGAGGCCTCAAATCCATCTGGTCACTTTTTTAAAGATCACATGGATTACAGGTGAAAAACTAGCCCTTGTCTTTTGGATTCATTGCTAATGATTCATACTAATACTATTTTTTTTGGGAGGGGGAGAGATTTTCACTGTAGGGCGCGTGCGCTCGCCAGACAGACAGAGAGAGACATAGAGACAGAAAGCGAGAAATCACCCCCCAGGGGGGATGGTCACGCCGCCATCCCTTCTCCTCCATTCTCCTCTCGGGATCTTGGGCACGCACGCACACGCGCCTGGCGTGAGTTTTAAGCCACCAGGTCCGGGACACGAACCACGGTCGACTACGTGGGAATCCAGCGACATAGCCATTACGCTAACTGCTGGTTCCCCTAATACTATTTTTGAATGTCTGTGTGAAGCCCCAAATTACACCTTTCAAAATGAGAAGTATAATTTGCACCAAGAGCCAACTGATTGAAACCTCAAACACACCTGTGTTCAAGTTGAAGGCTTGTCTGAATCTCGTGCCCTGAATCATTCTAGATGGCTAAGTCTCCCAGTACTTAAACGTTTAATCATTTAACACAAAACTTTAAACTGTTAGTGCTGTGAGACAAAATCTTTCTAAGGGGACCAGCAGACGGCATAATGGTTATGTTGCTGGACTCTCACATAGTCGACCATGGTTCAAGTCCCAGACCTGGCAACTTAAACTCACACTGGGTGCGTGTGCATGTGTGCCCAAGATCTTGAGAGAACAGAGGAGAAGGGATTGTGGCATGGCCATCCTCTGGGGCAGGGGGATTTCTTGCTTTCTGTCTCTCTGTTTCTCTCTGTCTCTCTAGTGAGCACATGCACCCTATAGCAAAAATCTAAAAAAAAAAAAAAAAAAAAAAAAATTGTTCTAAGCAAATACATTCCAATTGCTTAAACAAGGCAAAGTGAACATAAGTTTGCCTTTACTTAGAGACTAGGGGTCATCAATACAAACATCAACCAACAGCCTAGTCTAGAACAAACTTGATTCTAGGAGTTAGTGAATCTTACTATAAAGAAGCCCATTTGGTTTGAATTCTTAGGGCTACTGTAATCGTTTTTCTGTCTCCCCTCTTGTTGGCACCTGTCATTTTCTGCTGCCCACATTTATTTTTTTAGCTGCTTTTTATACCTGAGATCTTAGACAACTTGCTAGGCTTATGTATAAAGTTAGTGTAAAATGGGTTGTGAATGGAGCCCTAAGAGATTTCATATGTGAATAAACAAGCTGCTGTGATGCTTTTTATGAAAATAGGCAGGGTACAAATAAATAAAACAGATGAAACAGCTTGTAATGTCGGTTCTAGCTCCTCAGATGTTTCACTGATTTATTTCGCTCTTTCTGCTTTGTGACTCATGGTGCACCTTGGTGAGGGTGGCAGGGCAGGTTTCCTCTTCCCTCTGCAGTCCCAGCATCAGCTGGATTAGAAATAGTCGCTGGGATTAGCGACCAGTTGAAATACTTCAGACAAAAGACTGCCACGGACTGTGGCAGGAGGCAGAAAGACCTAGAAAGACAGGACGGTGGGAGAAGGGTACAGAAAAGGGGCACAGAGACGTATTCAGTCACTCTGGAGTCTGCGTTTTGTCCTAAATCCTTTGTTAAAACCACCTTTTACCAGCCTCGTCATGGATTCCAGTCAGCAAGCCCTTCTGTGCTCATGCAACGATGTCCTCATTCCTTACAAACAATCGTCAAAAGCATGAGTCTTGGGACCAGCAGCTAGCGTAATGGCTATGTCGCTGGACTCCCACATAGTTGACTGCGGTTCGAGTCCCGGACCCGGTGGCTTAAACTCATGCCAGGCGCATGTGCGTGTGTGCCCAAGATCCCAAGAGGAGAATGGAGGAGAAGGGATTGCGGCGTGGCCATCCCTCCGGGGGGTGATTTCTCGCTTTCTATCTCTGTCTCTCTCTGTCTTTCTGGCAAGCGCATGAGCCCTGTAGGAAAAACCTCTTAAAAAAAAAAAAAAGCATGAGTCTTGCCCTGGCCCTGGAAACTTCATGCCCACGTTTGGCTTGAGCCGGCCATCGCCTATGAGGGGACCTCGACTGTCAGGCCCACACTCTGCCCAGAACCAGCTCCCAAGCAGGGCTTGCTCCCCTACTGCCTCTCCCTGCAGCGCCCCATCAGCCCCCGCATTTCTCTGTGCCAGGAGAAAATCCCTGCCCTATGCTTCAGCATCACCCTGGGGAGCATTTTCAATGGGTGAGTGAGATTCCAACCACTTAATTCCTTAAACAGCAGAAATCTCAGCTGCTCCCGGGAGCCTGTGCGTTGGCGCAGAAAGAGCCCCGCGGCTTTCATCTCTCCAAGTCCCTGGGCACAGGATGGTGGAGATACCAGTCAAGCCCTGCACCCAGGCACGTGGCCCTCCACAGGCACATGGCCCTCCCCAAGCACGTGGCTCTCCCCAGACCCAGGGGTCCTGGGGAGAGGCAGTTGCTTGGTTCTCACCCTTGGCTCCCTGCTGAAAACTTGGCCTGGGCACTTCCTCCCAGCCTTTACCTGGAGCAGTGCTAGGCTTTACTTGACCTATTTTCTCCCAGCTTAAGACAAAGGGCATAGAAAAGTGTTGAATCAGTCTAGGGCCTGTGTTGTGTCCCAGTTTTAAAACCCAAAGTCAAAGTGTAATAGCACTTTTAATAGCCCATATCTTGCAGATTTGGGGTCAGTGGTAATGAATGGTTAACTTACAGTTGTCTTTCCCCATAGTAAAAAAATAAGTAAATCTTTTCCCTTTATCCTTTCTTTCTTTTAAAATTTTGCTAGAGGGCACATGGACTTTCAGGAGAGAGACAAAGTGAGGAGATGGATGAGGAAGCACCCCCCCCCCATGGGGAATGGTCACACCACCCCATCCCTTCGCCTCCATTTATCCCTTTTTTCGGGATTTTGGGCATACACATGTGCCCAGAGGGTATTTCAAGCCACTGAGTCTAGGACTCCAGTCACCGCAACCACCATGCTATGGGCTGGCCCAATCTCTTTTCTTTTTGTAGGTTCTGGATTCTGTATGTATAAATACCATTAGGAGCTACCCATTTTTAAAAATGTATTATTATTACTATTTTAAATTTTCTATAGGGCTTATGCACTCACCGGAGAGAGATGGAGAACGAGAGAGAAGGAAAGTGAGAAAGCAAGGCTTCAGGTTCTGGACTTGAACTACGGTCAGCCCTGTGGGAGTCTGGCACCTCAACCTCTATGCCAAGATACCCTAAGCTATCCATTTTTTTAATGACAAGAAAAGTAAATATCTTCCCTATTTACCCTATCAGGACAGAACCACTTTCTCTCTTACTATGGTTGACCTTCCTCCACTTCCTATACTGTAGGTCAGGGTCCTTTGTCTGTAGGCTCTTAGTAGTTACTCAAGAAATGGTCCCTGGGGGACCAGCAGTTAGCGTAATGGCTATGTCGCTGGACTCCCACGTAGTCAACTGCGGTTTGCGTCCCAGACCCGGTGGCTTAAAACTCACGCCTGGCACGTGTGCATGCATGCCCAAGAGATCCCAAGAGGAGAATGGAGGAGAAGGGCTTGTGGCA
>NW_006159514.1:2775345-2777689 GCF_000334495.1 Tupaia belangeri chinensis
TGTGACCGCAGCCCTATATAAAAAACCCCCAAAAAAAAAAAAAAAAAAAAAAAAAAAAAAACCTCTGCAGTACTGTCTTCCAGGTACCCTTTACCGGTCAGAGAACTCTCTCGAGGCAGTTCTTCAGGGACTCACCCACCAATGGGGCACCTCATAACCTATTTGGGGCACATATAGCAGAATTCAATAATGTAAACCTTTTATTTGCCTTCTTTGTTCTCAGAAAACCTGTCTGAAAACCTGGCTCCCTGGGTCCTGGGTGGGATTTCTCAATGAACAATTGGACGGGTTAGTGTCTCCATCATGCTTGGTTCTGTCAGCTGTGGGTCTAGATGGAAGTTCAAATGACTCCATTGCAGCTCTGAAGGAATTAAGGCCAGTGCTTGTTCTTTTCATGAGGCTGTCGGATTTTGTGGTCTTTGAAAGAGCCTTAGCAGCCTCTGACCTCACCCTAGAAGGCATCCTTCTTAGATGTTCTGGGATGCCACTACCCATTAAGAACCCTGCAAAGACAGGTTCCTGGGCCACTGATGCACAGAGCATCGCAGAACCAAGTTGGGCTTTACCAGCACAACCACACTCTCCAATCACCCAGCCCCAGTCTCCATCTCCCCTTCCTGGAGCCCAGCCAAGCTCTGGAAACAGTTTTCCCCTCTCAATGAGACCCCTAATTAACATTTCTTCCTCCCTCTTTCTCTCTGTTCCAGTTCCATCTGCAGCTTCTTAATCACAGTATTAGCAACCTCAGATCCCATCCTGTTCCTGATACAGTGTACATTTCAAGCCAAAAGAGGAAGAACTTGTGGTCATGAGAAATGGAAGGAGCCTCCAGGCTGAAAGAAGCCATCTCTTGAGGCGCAGTGCTTGGCATGGAAAAGTGTGCTTACAGTAGTTGCTGTTAGGATATTTCCATAGTTCAAAAGTGACTACCCCATGTTATTGCTGCTTACTAATTGCAGTAGAGGGAAGGGCAAAACAAAACAAAACACCAGAAACCAGGCAATGGAGACATTGGTCTGGGGAGCTTCTGTACGCTGCAGCCACAGTCTGCTCAGGCCTTTGTCCACTGTTCAGTATGGGCACGATTCATGTGTGATGCTTTGATCTAAGGGCTGGGTATATTGGATAATTTGCTATGAAAGTTATATCTCTGCTTAAGACATTTCCAACTCTTTCTTTTAGGCCATAGCTTTTTAGCTTTTAACAACTATTTTTATAAGTAAAAAATGGAAAGAATTCCCCCACTGACTCCAGTGCTAGTCAGGTCAGAAAGCCTCCAGGGCCCTCTACCTCTGCCTGGGTTGAGCCTCTGGGATCAGCTTCAGGGCTGTGAAGTACTCCCCCAGCCAGGGCTCCCTGCTGACCCCAGTGCTAGTCAGGTATGCAAGTGTCTCCCTCTTGTTCTGCTTTGTCCCTTCAAACTCTCTCTCTCTCTCTCTCTCTCTCTCTCTCTCTTAAAAACAACAACAACAACACCAGCTTTCTGCCCTATTTGTACATTTCTCATGTTAATTATCTCTTCATTCCTTACCTAGGCCAGAAAGTCTCCAGAGTCCTCCACCTCTACCTGGGTTGTGCCTTCACATGGCATGCAAGTATGCCACGCATTTTTCTATTTTTAATCAAATTTCATTTTCTGCTACATGATTTTTTATTTTTCCACACTTTTTCTTGTAGCACTTTTCTTCTTTTTTCTTTGCTTTTTCTTTCTCTTTTTATTTCCTACTCTTTTTGTTTTATCTTACTCTCCTGTGTTACTGCTCAGCCCTTACCCACTACATAGAGACAACTAGGTGCATAGTAGCTAAATTCTGAACATTGTGAGTGTTAGAGAATTCTTTGCACCTCACTATAGTTGTTGCAAAAATAGTGAAATCCCTTTCATAAATCCAGCTTTTCTTCTTTTTTCTTTGCTTTTTCTTTCTCTTTTTATTTCCTACTCTTTTTGTTTTATCTTACTCTCCTGTGTTACTGCTCAGCCCTTACCCACTACATAGAGACAACTAGGTGCATAGTAGCTAAATTCTGAACATTGTGAGTGTTAGAGAATTCTTTGCACCTCACTATAGTTGTTGCAAAAATAGTGAAATCCCTTTCATAAATCCAGTTGCAAAACTCCTCCTGTTTTTTCCACACTGGAGAACACAATAGAAGGGAGAAAGTTGTACTGAATTATTTCACAGGGAAACACCTGAGCTCACAGTTTCATAATCCTTCTGCAACAAGTTAGGCAGAAGTCAATACATTACCAAATGACCAAAAATCGAACAAGAACCTCAAGAATGAGAGAATCAAGTAATACATCTTTAGCAAGGGAATACTGTAACTTGTCTCAATGTAGGGA
>NW_006159514.1:2777711-2807396 GCF_000334495.1 Tupaia belangeri chinensis
GGGAAATTTCAAGGAAAGAATTTAGAATACTTATTGTAACAAAATTCTATGAGATGCAAAAGAAAAGATACGTTAAGCTTCAAGAGATGAGGAAGTCCTTTCACGATATGAAAGAATTGGACACCATAAAAAAGAATCAAACAGAACTTGATATGAATGCTATAATACAGAAAATTATAACCTCCTCAAAAGTATTAAGAGCAGTTTAGATCATGTAGAAGATCGAATTTCAGAAGAAGACAAAACTTCTAACCTAGAAAAAGTTATCAAAAATACTAAGAAAACTGAACATAATATTTGAGAAATACTAGATACCATGAAATGCCCAAATATCCAAATAATTGGTATCCCAATTATTGACGAATCTAATAAGAGCATGGATAATCTATTTCAAGAAATCCTGGAAGAAAACTTTCCAAGTCTAGAGAGGAATTCAAACATCCAGACCCAAGAAAAGACAAAGACAGACCCAGACAAAGAACCCCAGGTAAAATCAATCAAAGAAGATCCTTTCCACAGCACGTTATAGCTAGATTGACTAAAACAACAGACAAAGACAAGATACTAAGATTGGCAAGAGAGAAACATCAAATCACCTACAAAGCCTATCCCATCAGGCTAACACCAGATCGCTCATCAGATACAATGCAAGCAAGGAAAGAATGGGGAAATATATTCAAAGTGTTAAATGAAAAACAATTTCAACCAAGAATACTTTACCCGGCAAGATTATAGTTCATATGGGAAAAGAAAATAAAAACATTCTCGGATAAACAAAACCTAATAGAATTTACTAACTCCAGACCAACTCTTCATGAAATTCTGAAAGGAGGACTGTACCAAGAAAACTAAATAGAGACAGCCAGCAACAAAAGGAAAAAAAAAAGAAAAAAACAACCAAGAATATGGCCAACTTAATGTTAGGAACGCATCTGGAAATATCGAGCTGGACTGAGGTATATATCATGCTGGGTAAAGTCTCTTTACCATCTAAATGATGTATAGTGATTAATGTATAAATAATCATTAAAATTAATAAATAAAAAAGTAAAAAAGTGTCCTAAATAATTACCATCTAAGAAATATGGAAAAGTAGGAAAAACATAGACTGTCTCTTAGGGCACCAGCCCCTTTTTTGCAGCGTGGTCATCATCCAGCCTGGCTCTGTCACCCACCTCTTTGGAGCTGCCTGATGATCTCTATATTGTAATTCCAGAGACGTTTAATCTGCACTACACAAGGATTTTGATGTGGGCCCTAAGCACTCATTGGCTGGATGTTGCTTGCCTAGGCAGCTGGCTTTCTGTGTTTCCCATCACCCTCTGCCTAAAGTCTATTTTTAGTATCTGGGAACTAGGGTGGCCCAGAGTCAATAGAAGACACCAAGGATGGCTTGTCGTCCAGTATTGTTTTGTGTTTTTTCTTTGTTTTAGTTTATTTCTTCCATGAGTTATAAAAAGAAAAGAAAGAGAAAGAGACACAGAGACAGAGAAACAGCACTCCCAATAGGGTCCTGATGCTGCAATCCACTACTGGCCTCAGCCAGCCCCAGATCATGGGCAGGAGTGCAGGAGTGCCCAGGGTACCCACTAGATCTCCCTGATGCATGTCCAGAATTCTCGCACATAAGCCAGGCTTGTAAAGTTCTGTGTTTTACCATTGTGCCACGGTTGACCCATTAGTTCTTTAATTTGGTAAATAAGACTCCTGTAGTGCCTCCACCCATGCGCAAGGACTTTGACCATCGCCTTGTGCTAAGGACTCTGTTACGGGCACGCATGCTGAGTGCCCATATCCCAGGTGAGCCACTGGTCCTTCAGACCTAGCAAGACAAGTTTGAATTCTCAGGTGAGCACAGGAGGGGCCAAAGCTAGGGCCGCTGCACTGGTTTCAGTATTGGCCTCATATACGTGTGGTTCATGGATTCTGTACCTGACAGATCTAGTAGTTTCGATCAGACCATCCTGCAGATCCCCTGAGAGCCAACCAATCTTTCAACACCCAATTCAATGCTATTTTTCTTTCTTTTTTTCTTTTCTCTCTTTTTTTTTTTTTTTTTTTTTTTTTAAGATTGTTGCCATAGAACACATCCATTGTGCTTGCCAGAGAGACAGAGAGAGATAGTGAGAGGGAAAGTCAGAAATCACCTCTCAGTGGGGATGGCCAGGCCACAATCCTGTCTCTTCCATTATCCTCCTAGGATCCTGGATACTCACTACATGTGACCAACGTAAGTTTCAAGCTGCCTGATCCAGGTCTCAAACCATGCTATGCCACGTGGGAGTCCAGCCCCTTAACCACTATACTACCTGCCGCCCCCTTCCCCCACATCCCTGCTTTCTTCCTAAGCTCAACATTGGGTTGTGGGGACCATATTCACTTTAACCCAATGAATCTCAGTTCTGCCACTAACTGATTGCGTGACTTTGAAAAAGATTTTCACTTACTTTGAGCTTCAGTCACTTCATCCATTAAGTTGGATAATAATAGATATCCCATGCTATTAATAAATATCAGCCCCTTTCTTCTTCTCAATGGTTGAATGTCATAATAGGCCCATGATTTGCCATTTGAAAAGACACATTTATAATCAGACATTTTGTTCATAATTTTATATATTGATCTCAGTTTGACCATTTAATTAATGGAAAAGACTTCAGACACAGCAGGAAATTCTCCAAAGATGTTTTTCAATGGGTGGTAGGTTTTAAAGTGTCTCTGGGCCTTTTGGAATGGATGATAGACAATTAGCCTGCCTCTTGCCCGAGAAATCAGACTAATTACTGGTGAGGCTTGGCTAATGGGGTCTTTTGTGAACTCCTTCCCTAAATGAGAAATCTTTAACTTTTCACAAAAACTCAAACTCATTTGTGCTGCTGATTCCTAATATTTCTAAATAAATGCTTGGCCTCTGGGCTTTTGTAGTCAAATAACCCAAATCAAACCAAGCTGCTATGCCTAGAGAAAAAAAAAATTTGTGTGAATCTACTGGAAGAAACTTTTAGAATCAATTTGGAATCATCATAAGCAAAGACAGGCAGCAGCCCGCATGGGGGCAAGTTTCATGGGCCTGGGCCAGGACAGTTTACCCTACGTGGGCTACAATGGCTTGCTGAGGTACTTAAATGATGCACACTGGCATGTGTTCGAGCTCACAGTTTGCAAGAAGCAGGCTATTCCCTTGACCCCAGGTTAACTGCCACAGACAGAGACAGGGCCTAGGGTCTCTGTCTAAGGCAGAGGGGACAAAGGCCAAGGGAGTCAGTTGCCTGTCCTGCATCCAGAAGGCAAAAGAGCCTGGGGAGTGTAAGAGGAGTGTGAGGCAAGGACACTTAGGTCAATCACCAGCAGGAGGTCATTTGAAGAGAGCTTGAAACAGAGACATACATAAATGCCCATGGGAGAGAGACAGGTAACCCAGGGCTTGGCAGAAGTCTGGAAAGGAATCCCAAAGCGATGCAGAGCCCATGCAGTCAACTGAAGGGACCTGCTCCAGTGGACTCTCCAGAGACTGTGGAGGGGATGTCTGCCATCTTCTACCTCATGGTCCTTCCTTTTGGAGTTCTTCCTGATGAAGCACTTTCACAGCCACAACTCGAAATACAGGGTCCAGGGGAACTTGGGGATGCTGACTGCCTTCAGTTTCCTTGTGTGATATTAAATGATCTCAAGCTGCTTCCTAGCTGCATCTGTGCTCTTCCTCTATCAGATTTGCCCCAGCTTTACTGGTTCTTTCCAGAACTTCAAGACGAAATGGTTGTTCACCCCCAGTGGCTTGGGATATTCTGGGTTCCCAATATGTCCTGATTGAAAAAAAGGGAAAGAAATCATTCCTTTTTGGCTTAATAAATGGATTTGGGGGGACCAGCAGTTAGCGTAATGGCTATGTCGCTGGACTCCCACGTAGTCGACCGCGGTTCGAGTTCCGGACCTGGTGGCTTAAAACTCACGCCGGGCACGTGTGCGTGCGTGCCCAAGATCCTGAGAGGAGAATGGAGGAGAAGGGACTGCAGTGTGGCCATCCCCCCTGGGGGGGTGATTTCTTGTTTTCTGTCTCTCTGTCTCTCTCTGTCTGGCGAGCGCACGTGCCCTATAGAAAAAAACTCCCAAAAAAAATAATAAAATAATAAATGGATTTGGTTTTCTTTTTTCCTCAAAAAAGAAAAATTGGTAGAAAACTTCAAGAAGATAAGACAAAGAAGGACATAAATGGTTTCAGGACATAAAGACAATAAAATTGTAAGGAAGTATTTGATGAAAGTAGAAGCCAATAATCCCCAGTTTTGTTTCCTCCCCTCACTGACCTAGAAGGTCCTAACCCGAACCTCTCTTTAAATTCTTCAGTACCTCCATTCTCTCATCTCACTCTTACTTCTGTAGGAAATAAGTTTAGGCAGGGCCCTGAGCCACCATGTGTAAGACTATGCAGGTCATTAAAGGTCCACACCCAGACAGAGAAAGCAAGCCATGGTTCTCAAAGTGCAGTATGCATAGGAACATAGGAACCGCCTGGGGAATGTGTTGAAATGCATATTCCTGGGCCCCTCTTCCAGATTCAGGGGACCTAGGGTGGGGCTAAGGTCTAAAAAAATTTTTTTAGAGATTTTTGCTGTAGAGTGCATGCACTTGCCAGAGAGCAAGAGAGACAGACACGGTGTGAGGGAAAATGAGAAATCACATCCCAGGGAGGATGGTCATGCCATAACCCCTTCTCCTCCATTCTCCTCTCGGGATCTTGGGCATACATGCACACATGCCCAGTGTGTCTTAAGCCCCTGAGCCCAGGCAAACCACAGCCATGTGGGAGTCTAGCACCTTAACCACTATGTCACTTACTGGCCCCCAGGTCTTTATTTTATTTTTAAGAGATTTTTGTTATAGGGGTGCATGTACTCCCTGGAGATGCAGAGAGAGGCAGAGAAAGTGAGAAATCACTCTCCAGGGGGGATGGTCACACTTCTTCTCTTGGGATTTTGAGCACACATGCACACATGCACACATGCCTCGGTGTTTCAAGCCATCAGGTCCTGGACTTGAACTGTGGTTGGCCATATAGGAATCCAGTGCCTTAATCACTATGCCACCTGCTGGTCCTCAGGTCTGTATTTTTTTTTTTGGCTTGTCCTCAGGTCTGTATTTTTTTTTTTTTTTGAGAGGTTTTGCCTTAGGGCACATGTGCTCATTAGAGAGAGAGAGAGAGACAGTGTAAGGGAAAATGAGAAATCATGCCCTGAGGGGGATGGCCACACTGCAGTCCCTTTCCCATTCTCCTCCTGGGATCTTGGGCATGCATGCATAAGCACCCAGCATGATTTCAAGCTCCCAGGTCTGGGCTTTGAACTTTAGTTGACCGTGTGGGAATCCAGTGACGTAACCACTATGCCATCTACTGGTTCCCAGGTCTGCATTTTAAAATTATTATTATTTATAGAGAGATTTTTGCTATAGGATGTGTGCGCTTCCTAGACAGAGAGAGAAAGCAAGAAATCACCCCCCAGCAACATAATGATTACACCATCTACTGGTCCTGAGGTCTGTACTTTTCAAGAATGGTTCTTTTGGATTGTCGGAAAAGTCATGGCCCATTTTTGCAAAGAAAAATACACCATGGCTTTTCTGATGACCCAATAGCTCATTCCAATGCAGGTAGAAAGAAGTGACTTTTGGGACCAGCAGATGAACTGGACTCCCACCAGATGGTGCTGGACTCCCACATAGTCAACCATGGTTCAAGTCCCAGACCCAGTGGCTTACAAAAAACTCATGCCAGGCACATGTATGTGCGTGCATGCCCGGCACATGTATGTGCATGCCCAAAATCCTGAGAGGGGAATGGAGAAGAAGGGATTGAGGCATGGCCATCCTCCAGGGGGTGATTTCTTGCTTTCTGTGTCTCTGTCTCTGTCTCTTCGGTGAGCACACATACCCTATAGCAAAAATCTCTCTCTCTCAAAAAGAAAAAAAGAAAAAAAGAAAGACCATTTGAAAGACCATTTTAGGGCTACATCAGCATAATACCAAAGTCTCAGAAACCACATACCAACTCCTACAAGGAGTCATTTGCCTGCACTTCTATGACCAAAGGAGTCATCCCAGAGTCTGCGCCCTTGAGTCCATCTGGTTCAATCCTCCTACTCCGAGACATCACTCTGAGTCTGTGTTGCCTTCAACAGCTGCTGCCTCTGT
The DNA here is from genome assembly GCF_000334495.1 of Tupaia belangeri chinensis. Lineage (NCBI taxonomy): Eukaryota > Metazoa > Chordata > Mammalia > Scandentia > Tupaiidae > Tupaia > Tupaia belangeri. Next base: position 2,783,898 of record NW_006159514.1, read on the forward strand.
TTAAAGATCACAGGGGAGCAAGATTCCATCGCTTTCTGTGCAAAGCCATTCCAGTGTTTAATTGCCCTTCAGTTAAGTTTTTCCTTACATTTAATCAATTCTCTCATTGCAAGACTCATCGACTCTTGCTCTATTCTCTGTGGAGATGCAAAAACAACAAGTTGTGTGCAATTTCTAACCCTTCATTGAATGAGTGTTGAAGCTGAAAGAGATTGCAGATATTATCTGTTCCTATCCATATATTCTACCGATGAGGATGCCTGCCCAATGATATGCATATGTTCAGTGGGCACTAGATTCCAGTGCCTGCAAAGCATCTCAGGGAAGCTGTCCAGGAAGGAATTGAGCACACCACACTGTACATTTTCTAGTCTACTCTGTTGCCTTAATTTGGGGTAGAGATGGGCATCATAGCAGCCCTGTTAAAAGGCTGACAGAAAGGAACTACATATATCTTCCAGCATCATCTTCCAGCCATCTGAGTGAACAACCTTGGAACTGGATGCTCCAGCTGCAAACTAGTCTTCAGATGCCAGCAATCCCGGCTGACATCCTACTCAACTTTATGAGAGAGTATTGACCAGGACCACTTAGCAACTCCTGAGTCCTTGATCACAGAAACAAGAAGAGATAATACGTGAGTATTGTTTAAGCCACTAATTTTAAAGGTACTTTATAACTAGCAGTCTCTTAAAAAATGGTTCTTGGTGGCCAGCCCTGTAACCTCGTGGTTAAGGGAGCCAGATTCCACATGGCGAACAGCAGTTCAAATCTAGGCTCCTGAAGTTTGAAAAATATACCAGATGTGTGTGTAGGTGTCCCAAAGTCCTGATACGATGGGGAAATGGAAGCAAAAGGATGAAGGGTAACCACTGCCCATGGAATGGTGTTATTTTCTCACTCTCTATGTAATAAGCACATTCTCCCTTTGACAACAAAAATATGATTCTTGGATAAAATTGGTAATACTAATGGGAGAAAATTACATTAAGAGCCTCAGGTATTATAGCTCCAGTCAAAAGGGGCCTAAAAGAAGAGATTGGGAAGGTGAGGTGATGGATAGTGATTGAATGTGTAAAATAAAAAAGAAAGTTAAAAAAGAAGAGAGAGAGACTGAGAGTGGGGTAGGGAGGGAAGAAAGGAAAGGATGAGATTCAGGAACAGAATTGATAAACAGAAGTTCCAGGGACGAAGTTAAAATCCTAATGAACTGGAACCAGCAGTTAGCGTAATGGCTATGTTGCTGGACTCCCATGTAGTCAAACGCGGTTCGAGTCCCGGACCCGGTGGCTTGAACCCCACACCAGGCACGTGTGCCCAAGATCCCGAGAGGAGAATGGAGAAGGGATTGCCGCGTGGCCATCCCCCCTGGGGGATGATTTCTCACTTTCTGTCTCTCTGTCTCTGTCTGTCTTGCGAGTGCACGTGCCCTATGGCAAAAACCTCTCAAAAAAAAAAAAAGATCCTAATGAACTTAATAGTAATAATACAATCAACTTCAAGGCATCTGCTTTAAGGCATCTACTCAAATTGTTCCCAAGTTCTCAAATGTTCTGCTCTCATTTTTCTATCTTGTCAGAAATACTGAAAGTAGGAAATTCTGTACCGAAACTACAGAAGGAACCAAAGTAATTCCATGTTAGACCAAGCATAGTAGATTAAGGTAATCACAGCTGTCATGAGATTTTGCAGGGCCCCAGGCTGGGTACTGCAACCCAAGAAGCAGCCCTGAAGACCAGGTCCAGCCAGCCCAGCCACAGCTGAAATCAGTCTCTTCATGTTAGCAGGCCTCCTCTGCAGACCATGAAGGAACTGACGGGCTGCTGTGCTGCACAAAACACCATGTTCTCCCTCGAACATTTCCCCTTTAAAAACTCTGATTCAGGGGAACAGCAGTTGGCGTAATGGCTATGTCACTGGACTCCCACGTAGTTGACCATAGTTTGAGTCCCAGTCCCGGTGGCTTAAACTCAGGCCAGGCGTGTGCGTCCCCAAGATCCCAAGAGGAGAATAGAGGAGAAGGGATTGTGGTGTGGCCATCCCCCCTGGGGGGTGGGGGGATTTCTTGCTTTCTCTCTCTGTTTCTGGCGAGTACACACCCCCTATAACAAAAACCTCTTCAAAAAAATAAAAAACAACTCTGATCCAACCAGGTTGGGAAGGCGGTCTTTGGATGTTAGTACACTTTCTTCCCAGGCTCCTGACCCCCTGAATAAAGCTAACTTTCCTCACCACCACCACTTGTCTACCAGGTATTGGCTCTCCAGCAGCAAGCAGCCAAACTCGGGCTGGATACCAGTTTCACCTTGTTACAGATTCCGGCGGGCAAGCCAGGAGGCCAGCAGCCTCCAAAGCACCTTGCCCCCTCAGGTCTCATCCTCTCCTTTCTCGTTAGGGGCTATAACTATTTGAAAAGGCTAGCTACCCCTGGTTAGTAGACCCTGGAATAGGAATTTGAGGACTGTCCCAAGCAGCCTTTTGTTTTGTTTTATTTTGTTTTGTTTTGGCAAATCTCCCTTTATCCCTGCCTCAAGTGCCTGCAGGCCATTTTCACTGTGGTTGGGGAGAGAAAAATGAACATTTAAAATGAGCTCTTTAACCAGGTAAGTCTGCTAGCAAAGTAAAAAAGTAGGCGATTATAAATAGGGTGTTTATAAATGAACTTTTCAGGTAATTTAAGATCCTGAGGTTATATTATGAAAAATTAACAGATATTTATAAAGCGTCTGAGTCATCTCTAAATTAAGATACTCTGATTAACAAGGGGTTTGAATTGATCTACTTTTGGCTTATTTTTATGGGAACAAAAATATTTGAGTCTATTAGGAGGATTGTTCTGTTTTGTGTTGAAACAATTGTTCTGTAAGAATTGAAAGTTAAATAGCTCTGTTGGAAAATTCATGTTCTTAGAAACTCATATGATGCATATTCCTAAGCTGTTGGTATATGACAAACCATTCAAAGTTGCTTGCTTCCTGGAGGTTACTAAGAGTTAAAAGTTCTGGCATAGTTGAGTCTATTAGGAGGATTGTTCTGTTTTGTGTTGAAACAATTGTTCTGTAAGAATTGAAAGTTAAATAGCTCTGTTGGAAAATTCATGTTCTTAGAAACTCATATGATGCATATTCCTAAGCTGTTGGTATATGACAAACCATTCAAAGTTGCTTGCTTCCTGTAGGTTACTAAGAGTTAAAAGTTCTGGCATAGGGGCCAGCAGGTGGTGTGGTGGTTAAGGCACTGGACTCCCACACAGCTGATTGTGGTTAGAGTCCTGGACCTAGTAGCTTGCTTTTTTCCCTCTCTCTCTTTCTCTGTCTCTCTGGTGAGCACAGGTGCTCTATAGCAAATTACATAATAATAAATAATTCCTTTAAAAATATGGTGTATAGTTACAAGGGCAAAGATATATTTCTGGTAAAGAAAGTTAAAAGGAATGGATTTTTGTATAGGAAAGAGTTTTGTGTGGTAAATATATCACCAGGTTTTAATTTATTCCTCAAAATGGTGAGTGTTCAGTGTCACAAAGCCAACTTATGGAATCAAAACTTAGTTCAGTGGCACAAGCTTTATTCCAATGCCCAAGGAATAGAGAGGCAGGAGATGAGCTTGCAAATCAACTTCCTGTTCATCTCGAGCTGGGGGATTTAAGAGATAGCAAATTGAGTAATGATGGGACAGTATGGAATGACAGCTGGGAGAATATTCAGTCTTTCCTAGAAAAGTGGGTACTTCCCAGAATTCTAAAACCCATCTCCTTTTCTTCCTTTTAAATATTCTTCTGGTGAATTTCCTGATGATTGTAAACTGTCATGGCACCCACAGGGGTAGGTATATTACTCAGTATGTAAATGACATTATGAGACTGTCTGGGGTCAGAAGAGGTCGTTATGATGACCATCTTGGATCCCATCCGTTCAGGCTGGATTTTTCAGTGGGGCCCTTATCTACTGGCAGGCGTCCTGTTGTCTAAAGAAAACTATGCCATTAGAGAGAGGCTGGAATACGGTCTGAGCATGGGCTACATGGTAGGTGGCAAGTATTGTACTAAAGTAATATGCTGAATTATTCCAGGAAGGAGAAAAATAGGAAATAAGGGGCAAATACTGAATCCTTAAGCTGTCATAGAAAGTTTGAGTTATGTCTGTGAAGGTCTGAAAGGGAATTGCAAAAATTTATGAAGGTAATTTTTTTTTTCAGGTTTTTGCCATAGAGCATATATGCTTGCCAGAGAAAGAGAGAGGGAAAGTGAGAAATCACCCCTCGTGGTGCTGGCCATGCTGCAGACCCTTCTCCTCCATTCTCTTCCTGGAATTGTGGGCATGTTCACACATGCGCCAAGCATGAGTCTTAAGCCATTAGATCCAGGACTCGAGCCACAGCTGGCTGTGTGGGAGTCCAGTGCCTTAAATACTACACCACCTGCTGGCCCCTATGCAGGTAATTTTATGAAAGAAATTTTATATGTGATCTAGTTGGCTGAAATTTGAAGGGAATTTTTTTTTCTAGGTAAAAACAAAAATTGAGCAAATAGTTGGTCCCCTGTGTTCAAACAACATGGTCTTTTGAAGTATTGATCTATTCTTAATAAAAAGAAATAATCATACTGCAAAAGGCTTTTCTTTACCTCTTGGTAACTGGCCTGAAAAATAGTTTATGTGTATGTACTTTCTGTTTGTGTTTATTGGGTTTTCAATTACTTAAAAAAGCTAAGCTTTAAAAAAGTGAAGATTTTTATTGATAAAAATGTTAAGATCATGTAAAATTTATAAAAAGTCATAATGTGATACTGTCAGTCATAATTCTAGTTATTATTTTTAAGGGCTATATGCAACACAAATGACTAAATTTGTCAGTTGGGTCATTATTGTGGTGAACTGTCATCGAGTTGTTAACTATGGCTATTTTCCAAAATTGCTTCTTATGGAAGTGACTCTGGCAGGTGCTCTTGAATACAGATTCTTGGCAACTTCAGGATCAATAGACTTCACTAAATTTGGCCTGAGAGCCACTCCCTCCAAACCTCTCTTGTTGCTCAACTGTGGTCAAAAGGGTTTTGTCACTGACTTCTATTTGCCAATCACTATCCTCTGGTTTGGGATGACTAGACCAACAAATGGGACAGGTCCATCCCAACACCAAGGGACAACTGAAACCTAACCAGAACACAACTGATCATTGCTTCAGAGAAAGGTCTTGACCCAAAATAGCAAATATAAGTGTTTCAGAATCAAAACAGGCTAAACCGAGCTGGGAAGGCCATGGAGGGGGTGTTCCCTCACACTAACATGCCTGATTAAAAAAAAGTGTTGAAAACATCTGCCTGGAGACTGTCCACCCTCGTTATAGGCCCAGGGGCTCCATGTGATCTTACAGAGCCAATAATTGTTTCCCCACATGAGCCCCAGGTACAGTTGACAGCAGGGAAACCAAGTCAAGCACACACTGTGTAGCCAGTGTGCATTTAATTTTTGGGTGGAGGGAGGGACGGGGGGGGAGGCCAGGATGGCACACACAGGTATCTTGGAAAACTTCCAAGGTAATTGACAGAGTTACCTCTGATTTCTCTGCCCTTAAGAAAGGAAACCAAGAGTTATGTTGTCAACTACCTCAAGGCCTTTTATTCCAAACTCTACTGTGCCCCAGTTCCACATGAAGCAATTAGAGAGGCTGGACCATCACCTCTATTCCACAGAAATGTAATAAAGCATTGGCAGTGGGGAGTCATAGTCAGGCTACAAGAAGTGCCAAAGATAACTCCACATGAAACCTAGCGTACTGGATTAACCTCCAAAGTAACCACTGCTTTGAGACTTTTAAGGACCAGGCCTTGCAATTACAACCAATGCAGCAGCCCTGATGATTATGTTCAGCCGGCCCAGCCACAAGTGAAAACGACAGTCCTGATATTAAACAAGTCTCCTCCATGGAAGCAGGCAAGGAAATGATGTATTACCTTGGACAAAAGTGCACACAGCCTTGCCCCTTCCCATTTTAAAAACTTCTTGTTAGACCAGAATGGGGAAGATTAGTTGCCGTCTTCCCTGGTGGCTGGCTACCTGCATAACATTATATATATGCTCTCTATATATCAACTGTTCCCTTGAGGTGAGACCATGTGATTAGTTTGCACCAAGGACAAACCTGAGACAGAGAGCCATGGCACCGATAGGCCAGAGTATTTGTTTATTTTTAAAGTTTTATTTATTTCCTCGGAGAGGACACTCACAATAGTGTCCTCACCCCATGGTTCACTCCCAGTTGCAGCTGGCCTAGATCGTATGCTAGGGGGAGGAGCCAGAAAGTGAACCCAGGACATTTCCCATGTGGGTCCAGCTGTGTTACCACCACTCCTCCAGTTGGCCCAACTCAGGGCCTTGATCTAGTCCTCTCTCTGTTGTACCCTCTAGATGGAGCTGGAGAAATAATTAAGAAATAGTTGAGTTATCAGACGTGTACTTCACTATGGACATTAATATATTTGTATTGTAAAAATTGCTCCAGCAATTATTTGGGATATCAGTGAGCCCACGAAAAAGAGGAGGGGGATGCATAATGATGTGCATGATGAGAGACCTACCTACTCACTACCATGAAGCCTGGGGTTTATCTTGCTTATTTTTCTCCTATAAGATCAAATAGATATCCCAAAACACCAAGTAGTAGAAAAGACACTAAAGAGTCAAAGATATCATTTCCCAACAGACTTGAAAGAACTTCACTGGAAATAATATCTCATGGAAAAACTACATATGAGTTTTCCTAGCAGTAGAATTACTGAATGGTAATATTATAAATATCTTTTTTTTAAAAAAAATTCATGATAGAGTACATGTGCACACAATGGAGGATGGAGAGGAGCACCTTTGACAGAGTCTTGTCAGGTTACAATTCTCTCCCCCAGCCCTCCAGCTCCTGAGGATCTTGGGCACACACACACCCAGTATGTTTTCAGGTCAATTCAGGAGCCACAGCATTTGCGGTGAGACTCAGCACTGCAGGTCCACAGGCTGCCAACTGTACCATGAAAGCTGGGCTGAGAATTCAAGGGTTTCATTTTCTAAGTAATTAATTTCATTGAAGCTATTCTTTCTTTTTTTTTTTTTTTTTAAGAATTATTATATTATTTTGAAGTTGACTAGAGAGAGAAAAGGAAAGTGAGAAAGCAAGCTACCAGGTCCAGGACTCGAACTGCAGTCCTCCATGTGGCAGTCCACCACCTGCTGGCTCTGCAACTGTTTCTTTATATCAAAAACATTTAGGGTTATTTCTTGCCTATAATATCCATTCCAGGCAGGCAAACAGAACTTTGTGAAGATCTGGTTCTCCAAGGTGATGAAATCATCTCTACATAATCATCATCATGGATTTCTATCCCTTTGGAAAACTCAAGTGAAGGGCACTGATCTGAAGAAATAGAAAGGTCACTAAAAAAAGTATAAGCTTAAAAACATCCAAATGTCACATAAGAAAGGAAAAGCCTGGAGGTAGAGTTACATAACTCTTCAAATATCTGTATGAGACAACTACTTTGAATAACTTAGAAAACTTAACTGCAAGTGATTGCTAAAATAACTACAATTTTTAAAAGGAAACTATAGAGTATATGCATCAATATAAACACTGAAATAAAATATCCGACCTCATAGGAATTCTCAAAGTTGAAGCCAAAAGCATTTCATTTCATCTACAATTTCCTACTGACCTTTATTGCTAGCTTTTATATATATAGATTTCTTTTTTACTTAAAATTGTCATAATTCTTTTAGACAAAATGTTTTACTAAATTTTGACATTTGCCTTTTTTTAAAACATGTGTTTGCCATAGGGCATGTGTGCTCACTAGAGAGACAGAGACAGTGAGATGGAAACGCACATTCATGAGCCCAGCTTGATTTTCGAGCCAGTGAGTCTGAGACTTGAACTGCACAGCCAGCCATATGGGATCTAGAGCCTTAACCTCCACATCACCTGTTGGCCCAGATAATTTGCAATTTAATTTAACTACTATTAAATATGGATTTTAATGACCACCTACTTATGTACTTTTATGTCTCTCTACTGGCTACATTTATTTTTCACTCTTTTCTTATTTTGGATTTTTTTTTTATTATTATCCTATTCCTCACTCCCACATTACTTTGAAGTTTTACCTTCTTTCTACTATATTTGAAAGTTTTTTAAAAAATTATCCTAGAAATTGGCTTTCTAAGGCATAATACTAATCTTTTTTCATTAAACAGGTATTGAGTATCTCTACAAATCAAGTGAAGTAAAAGGCAACAGGATTAATAAGGTGAGTAGCAGTCTCTGGTCCTGGAAAGCCTAAATCTAAATCAACTCTTTCATTTTTCTTTAAAAGAATCTCCAAGTCTGCCAAATTCAAAACACTATTTTTTTTTCATCATGCAAATATGATGTATTTATAAAAAGTACTAAATATTTTATAAGCTTATTGTGGAGACTGTAATATTGCTTCCATACATTCTCTAGTGTGTCTCCTACAAAAGTATTCTTTAAAATATAGTCATAATAGAAAGTGGAAGAACATGGAAGATTTGCTGAATGAAGCATGTCAGGCCATGAAACAGAGAAATTCTATGTCTCCACTTTACATATACCGACTGTCTACACTCTATGGTAGAGATTGAAAGACTGGAGGACAGATAAACATTGAAAATTGTTATGAACACTGGGGACAATGCGAAAGGAAAGTGGAAGAGGGGAGGAGTGCAGTAAGGAAAATTTGGGAAAAAATGGAGAAGACACTTGTGGGACACAGATATGGTTTGTTGCCTGTTGATAATATCATGTATAGTATTCTCAACTCACCAGCTACGTTGGTATATATCATGTTGGGTAAGATCTCTTTATAATCTAAATAATCCATAATGATTAAATGTATAATAATAAATAATAAAACCTAATTAAATATATATATGTATGTGTGTGTGTTTGTGTGTGTATAGTGTCATAATTGTTTTAGTTGTCAAATTAGATTAAATAGAAAATCAACAAAGGTTGTTTACAAGGAACTGCCAAACATAGTCAGCTATCTAGTTCACCAGTCTTTTTTCATGTATTGACTTGTTGGGTTGGGTTTATGACTTCAGATGGCCCATGGATCTCTATACAATCTTTGCACTCATTACACCTATTCTCAAAGCAACCTTCAAATGAGATATTATCTTCGTTGTAATTTCAGTGGGATTAACTATTTTTTCCCAGGATTGCACAGCTATTAAGTGGTAGGCTAGATCTGATTCCATATCCTCCTGTTACCAATGCTTACATTTTTTTCACAGTATCACTTGACAAAATTCATCAAAATGTGGGATATAAAAATCATAATGTACATTAATACTTTAAGAGTATGAGATTGTCAGTTGATTTTTAAATTTAGTTCACATACCACAGAATTTATTCTTTTAAGGTGTACAATTGTTTTTTATTTTATTTACAAGGTTATACAACCATCACCACTAATTCCAGAGTATGTTTATCTCCTCCAAAAGAAACTCTGACCTATTAGCAGTTGCTTCCCATTTCTTCCTTTTCCAAGCTCCTGGCAATCATTAACCTTCTACCTGTCTGTATAGATTTGTCTGTCCTGGATATGTCACACAAATGACCTATTTGTATAGCCTTTGAGTTGGCCTTCTTTCACTTAATGTTTTCAAATTTATTAATGTTAGAGCATGTATCAGTACTTTATGTCTTTTATGGCTGTGCATTCACCATTTGTTTACCACTCATTACTCGAAGGACAATTTTTGCTGTTATGAATAATGTGGCTCTAAACATTTGTGTACAAGTTTTTGTGTGAACATATATTTTTTGTTCTCTTGGGTATATAACTAGGAGTAGAATGCTGAATCATGTAGTAATTCTATGTTTAACTTTCTGAGGAACTGCCAAACCCAATGACTACATCATTTTACAGTCCCACCTGTAATTTATGAGAGTTCCAGTTTCTCCACATCCTCGTCAATATTTATTGCCTATCTTCTTTATTAAAGCCATGGTAATGTATGTCAAGTGATATCACATTGTGGTTTTGATTTGCATTGCCCTAATGATTAATGATATTGAACATCTTCTCATGCATTTGTTTGCCATTTTCTCCACAGAAAAATCTACTCAAGTTCTCTGCTCATTTTCTAATTGTGTGATTTTTCTGTTGATAGTGCTTTAAACATTCTGAATATTCATATATAACCTTCAAATGTTTTCTTCCATTCTGTGTCTTTTCACTTTCTTGATAGCACACAAGTTTTTAATTTTGATGAAGTTCAATTTACTCCCCCCTCTTTTTTTTAAAAGGTAAAGACTGCTTTTTGCTTTCACTATCATACATTTTTAAAAACTATTGGCTAAAGCAAGATCACAAAGATTTATGACTATGTTCTAAGCATTATTAACCTTTACCCTTTTCTGAGAAAGCATGTGAACTTTGGAACATTTCAGTTACATTACCTATGCCAGCTATTATGTCAAACACTTAAAACACATACCAAAATCCCATGTAATGCATTATCATAATAATATATTATCAACCTTTTATGCAATAAATGTTCATTTTGCTATACTTATATGTTTATCACATTTTTCCCTTTCTTTTCTTGATGAAATTTAATCTTCTCCCAGGGCTTATTTTCCTTTCTCTTGAAAAATTCTTTCTAGATTTTTCTTTCTTACTGAGAATATGCTGCTATTAAATTCAATTTTTATTTTAATGTCTTTGTCTTCATTCTTACAGGAAATTTATGCTGTGTAGAAAATCTTTGGTTAAGAGTTATTTTCTCTCAATGCTTTGAAGGTATTTTTTTTTTTTTTTTACTGCCTTCTTGTTTTCAATGTTACTATCGATAATTTATAAGTCTTCTAAGGCAAGCCATCCTTTTTCTACTGTGCAGCTTATAAGATATTCTCTTGTTCGCTCTACCTCTCTCAATTTTACTATTACCTACTTAGATATGAATTTCTCTCTCTCCTATTTCTGATGTCAAACTTCTTAAATTTATGGCTCAATGTCATTCACCACTTCAGGAAAATCTTCTACCATTATATTTTCCAATATTGTCTCTGCCACATTTTCTCTCCCCTCTTTCTGGAACTTCAATTACAAGTATATTTTATATCCTCACAGTGTCCTCTGTGTCTTTTACTTTTCTTACTTGTTTTCCATCTTTTATTTTCTGTGCTGTAGTCCAGATAGCTTCTTCTGATTTATAATCCAGTTTGCCAAGTCTTTCATTAGCTGTATCTCATCAGATACTAAACAATTCCACTGAATTCTTAATTTTGGTCATTTTTCAGTACATTTCAATTTCAATACATTTCTAATTGATTCTTTTTTAAATGGAAAAAAAGAACACAGTATATGTCAAATGATTTTAATATCTGGAATCCCTGTGGTCTGTTTCTATTATTGTTCTATTCATTCTGGCTTATATGTAAACTTTCAGAAATGATCTGAGAATTTAAACAATGTCATCATCCTCCAGAAAGGACAATTCTTTCTGCTAGGCACTGGAAAGCATTAGCAGTTCATGACCAAAATTTCAGTTTGTTCTGGAGCTGGAGTATAATTAATACCTCTACTCCATCAGTATTTTTGCTGATGTTTCCCCAGTTTACTTGTGGTTAGATGAAGTTGATCTTTCAGTAGTTCTGTCAAAAGGCTCACATTTGCATGTTTAGAAGTATTTCCCTATGGCTTGATATTTGAAAAACAGCATGACTTTAATTATTAGGTTATAATTTATTTCCTTGAATTTTTTGAAAATTCCGACTTTTACCTTGTTTTGCATGTTGTTTGTGAAAAGTATGCCAGTGGTCTGATTCTGTTGCCATTTTCAGATTTGTTTTGTTGCCTGTAGGCTCTGAGAACTTTTATCTTTATAGTCAAATAGCTTTTCTAGGAAATGTCTTGAAGTTGACTAACAGAGATCAGGTTCCCAGTACTCTGTAGGTTCTTGTTTTTGTTTTGTTTTGTTTTTAAAGGGTCTTGTAATGATTCTCCTGCCTTAGCCTCTCAGTTGAAACTAGAGGTGTGAACTACCATGCCTGCCTCTTTTAGACAGTCTCATTATGTTGCTCAGGCCAGCTTCAAGCTCGAAATCCTTCTGCTTTGGCTTCCCCAGGACACTGAAACCATAGGAGCATGCCATCATGCCTGGCCTTCAGGTTGAACTGGGAATCAAACCCAGGTGCTATAGTTTAGAAAATAATTTGTCTTCCAAAGGATCACATTCTAGAAGTTTGGTTCACAGCATAATGGATGTGGGAGGTGATGATACTTTTAAGAGGCAAGCCCAAACAGAAAGGCACCATCCAATTGGCTGGAGGTGTGGGAGAAACAGAGGAAATGGAAAAGTCTGTTCCCTGGCTCCCTCCCCTGTGCATGCCTGCCTTCTTCTTTGTTCCTATTGGCTATGTTGTGATATCAGTCCCTTGTCTTTGGACTTTTCAGCCACCAGAACTATGAGACATAATGATTTCCTAGAACAGCTGCCCCTTCCTGGTATACCAGCTTTCAGACCTGGTTTTGTTTGAAACTAATAAACCCCTTAGTAAGAACCACTATTTAGTCATTTTTCTGTTGTTTAATACAGGACACATTCCTAAGTAACATGCTACGGTAAGGAGAGGAATTTCAAACCAAAATCTGACGACTTCAAGCTCTAGACTCAGATGGGAAATAATCTTATCTGAATAAAGACAAAAACTAGCTGGCAGTAGATTTTGATCCAAAAATGGCAAAGTGCCCTGCAGACAGGAGTCTCTCCATGCTGGGGAGAATCAGAAAATTATATTGTCCTCAAATTTTTCTACTTTCTTATCTCCAGAAGCTATGTTCTGTCCTTTCCCCCTACTACCTCACCTAACTATTCTTATCAAGGATATGTTACTTTTGCCACATGTTCATTTGCCACAAGTCCAATTAATACATTTTTGGCTCTTGCCATAATCTCTCCATAGTACTTGACAATTATAGGCTCCTTTTTCTTAAAATATCCTTCCTTCCAGGATTTCACATTCCAATTTCCCCCCCAGAACCTATATCTCTCTGCTTGATCAATCTTATTCTCATAACTGAAGATGCTGTTTAGGGTATTATCACAGAATCTCTTCTCTCTGGGTTACCTCTGTTCCCATAGCTTTAATTGCAATTTATAGGTATTGACTGTCCAATGTAGATTTTCTTTCCAGAACTCTCTTCTGAGTGCTTAGCCTTCAAATCCATCATACCGATTTGATGATCTCACACTTGATATGTAAAATCTGTACAAATTACATTCAACCTTATACCTGATCTTCTCCACTGTTTTCCAACTCACGAAATAACATTATCAACCATCAGGTCAGAACATAACAGTTTTCTGCTACCCTAGTACAAGCCATCTTCACTTCCCCTCTGGCTACCGAAACCCTCCTGAATGTTTGTTTGTTTTCTAAATCTTCCTGTTCTCTCCCTCTTATTCTCTACACCTAAGGTTGCTAAACTATAGCTGCAGGCTTTTGTGAATTAAGATTTTTGGGACCAACCAGGTACACTCATATGTCTGTGGATGCTTTCGCAATACAACTGAAAATTTGACTAGTTGTGACAGAAACCATGGGACCCTTTATAGAAAAGATCTGCTAACCTTCCAGCCAGTGAAATGGTGATTAAGGTGGCTGGATTCCATATGGCCAACTGCTGTAGTTCAACTCGCAGGCCCAGTGGCTTGAGAAACACTGGGCATATGTATATGCATGCTCAAAATCCCATAAAGGAGAATGGGGAAAGGATTGCAATGTTACCATTCCCCATGCCATGAGGAATACTTGCTTTACCCCTCTGTCTCTCTCTCAGAAAACACACACCCTCTAGCAAAAAAAAAAAAAAAAAAAAACCTTTGCTTACCTCTGCTCTGAACTGAGGCCACTGCCACAACAAAAATATGGCTAATACAACTGATTTTGGACAAAAGGCACCAGTCAATCCAGTGTGTGTGGGGGGGCATCTTTAGCAAATGGTGCTAGAAAAACCGGGTATCTGCCTGCAAAAGATGAAATTGGACTCCTATTTCTCACCACTAACAAAAATCAATGCAAAATGGATCAAAGATCTAAACCTAAGACCTCAAACTATAAAGAACTACTAGCGGAAAACACAGGGGAAACTCTTAGAGAGAGGAGTAAACAAAGACTTCTTGAATAAGACTCCCAAAGCACAAGCAATAATCTCAAAAATAGACAAATGAGATTACATTAGATTAAAAAGCTTCTGCACAGCAAAGAAACAATAATTAGAGTGAATTAACAACCCTTGAAATGAGAAAATATATTTTCAAACTGCTTCATATAAGGGACTGTTAACTAGGATATACAGGGAACTCAAAAATGACCAAAAATGACCAACCCAATTAAAAGATAGGCAAATTAGCTGAACAGACAACTCTCTAAGGAAGACAAAAGAATGGTAAAAAGGCATATGACAAATGCTCAACATTTCTTATCACAAGGGAGAGCCAAATCAAAACTACAATGAGATACCACCTAACCCCAGGCAGAATGGCTAAGATTAAAAAAAATAAAGAATGTGCGACCAGCAGTTGGCATAATGGCTGTATTGTTGGACTCCCATGTAGCCCACTGCTGTTTGAGTCCTGGACCCGGTGACTTAAACTCACGCCAGGCACGTGTGCACGCGTACCCAAGATTTTGGAGCAGAAGGCATTGTGGCATGGCCATCCCCTCTTGCTTTCTGTCTCTCCATCTCTGTCTTTCGGGCGAGTGCCATGCCCTATAGCAAAAACCTCTTCAAAAAAAAAAGTAAAAAAAAAATTGTAAAAAATAAAGAATGATAAGTGTTGACAAGGCTGTGGTGCAGAGGGAGCTCTCCTATACTGTTGGTGGGAATGTAAATTAGTACAGCCACTGTGGAGAATAATATGGAGGTTCCTCAAAAACCTGCACATAGAACTACTTACTATATGATCTAGCAATTCCATTCTTGGGTATCTACCCAAAGGATAGGGAAATGCTCAGTTGAAAAACATTTGCACATACATATTTATTGCAGCACTACTCATATTTGTTAAAACATGGAACCAACCCAAATGTCTACGAACAGGTGAATAAATTGAAAAAGTGTGGAACATATACACTACGGACTACTCAGCCATCAAAAAAACAATGAGACCCTGGCATTTGATAGAAAGTGGACAAATATGGAAGATTTACTGCTAAGTGAAGCAAGCCAGAAAATGAAAGAGAGGCACTGTATGTCCCCACTCAATATATACCAAATGTCTGCACTCTATGGCAGAAACTGAAATACTGGACAATATAAAGGCATGAAGAGCAACTGTGGACACCAGAGACAGTGTGAGAGGAGAGTGGGAAATAGCAGAGGGTGAGAAGAAGGGAATCAAGGAGAAAAAAGAAGTGAAAGTTAAGAAACAAAATGGAAAATTATCTGTTGAAAATAATAAATATGGTAATATCTTTCATTGGGTCAATATTCAGTGTATTCTGGATGGGGAAAATAATTTTGTATGCTATAATGATATATAGTGGATGAATATAAAATTTAAAAATTAAAATAAATAAAGATAATAAAGACCAAATCCCTAACATGGCTCAAAAATCCCCATGATCTGATTCCTGCTTATTTTCACACTCCCTTCGCCTTTTTTCTTTTTTTAATTGCCAGAGCAGGCATGAGCTTGCCAGTAAGAGAGGGAAGGCACCTCCAATGGGGCATGGTCATGCCACAATCCTTCCCCTTCCCTCCCTTTTTCAATCCCATCAAGATTTTGTGCACACAGGCACATGTACCCAGAGTAGTTTTTCAAGCAGCCAAGTAGGGAATCTTCCAGGTGAGATTTGGCTCCTCTTGCACAGCACCCAGCCACTGCACTACAGGCTGGCCCTCCCTTTTGCTTTCTGTGCTTCAACCTGTCCTGCTCTCTTTCAGTTTCTAGAGTACAACCTGCTTACTCTTATTTCAGGGCCTATGTGCCATACCCTTTAAGAATGACCTACCCATTTTCTCCTTTATTTAGCATGATCACCTCTACTCTTTTTTCAGATCATATTTTCCAGAGATTTTCATGAATTCTCCAAACTAAATTAGTCCATTGGTTCCATAGCTCTCTAACTTGCTGATAATGTCCAGTTTACCTGTAATTACATAATTAGTTTTGTTTTCTACTAGACACTACAGACACTGACCCTCTCTGACTTTCACAATGTGGTGTCCCCAGCATTTTTCTTAGTATAAGGCACACAGTCAATGTTCTTTGTTCTCCCTCACTACTGAGTTGTCAAGTCTATTCAGATATTGTCCACATCTCTGTCCTCACTACAGCTTACCTAAATGAGCCAACATCATGTGTCTGGACCTTTTCAAAAGATACCTAGCAGGTCTGACTAGACTCTTCTCTGCAGCCAGACTAACTTTTCTAAAATCCACATCTGATCATGTCATTATATTGACTGTATCTTCCTGTTCCCCTAAAATAACTTTCCACTGCTTTCTGGAAAATGGTCTAAAACACTTAGAATGGCTTACAGAACTCTTTCTAATTTAGATTTTACTCAGCTCTCAAAATTTTAGTGGCAGAATGATTCCCTTTTGGGTTCAAAACTGCAAGATTTCTGTCCACTCTGAATCTTTGCTTACAGTATTCCCTATATCTGCCTAAAACACTACTCCCCACACTTTCTCTTTCACCAGATCATACACACACAGTATTTGGGGATCATCTAGATACCCCTATCCCCTGGTAGCCTCCTCATATTCAAACCTGGTTTAGAGGGTATTCTGTAGCACCTTCTTCCAGAT
Organism: Tupaia belangeri chinensis; assembly: GCF_000334495.1. Lineage (NCBI taxonomy): Eukaryota > Metazoa > Chordata > Mammalia > Scandentia > Tupaiidae > Tupaia > Tupaia belangeri. The sequence continues at coordinate 2,800,735 of NW_006159514.1, forward strand.
ACTTCATTTCCCTCAAACACAGATGTCATTTGTAGCTTTGTATTTCTAGTTTTACCACTGTGATTGGCACACAGGAAAAGCTTAATATTTACTAAATAAATGTAAATGTTTAACTGGAACAATTTTTCAGATTGGAAAAAAAAAACTTTGAAAGCACTCATTAAATCTTATTTAAAAAAAAAAAAATCTTACTTTGACTTCCAATCCTATACCTTTCAATTTACTCTATGAATTCAACATGGACCACACACTGATTTCAACAAGCACCCCTAATTCTCTTATCAACTTATTGGATTGTCAGAAAAGTCACGATGTATTTTTGCATAGAAAAAACACAGAACAATATGTCATGACTTTCCTGATGACCCAATACATTGTACCCTTATGTATTGCACCCATCACTCTAATCCCCGAACCATGGATTTAGCAGTTAACTTCTGTCCTTCAGGTTCCAGACTGCTGATCTTATGGACTCCATAATGTCACAGAATCTTAATTGAGTCCATTAGCCTGCTGTGACTTCTAACTCTATTGGGCTTTCAACACTCCTGTCGTGCTTCTCCTTATTTCTAGACTGTCTTCTCTCTTAGCAAGTCTAAACTTCTACCACATACCTCAAGCCCAGATATGATCTTACTCCTCAGTCACCAAAATAAGAGGGAATCAAATGTACATCCTCTTATTTTACTCCAGACTTTATTTCCTTTCTTACACCTTTTCTTGCTCAAGCTGAAGCCTCTATCTGGTCTCCTGCCCCTACTCCGTTTGATCTGCTCTGGGGCTCTGCCTCATTAATTCTGGTATTGTCATACCTTTCATTAATTTAACCCACACAAAGGCAACTTTATACAAAGTGCTAGCATTCCTTTCCATTATGTTGCATCAGCCAGAGTCACACGCACTCCTCCCAGCCCCTGTTGATTACTGTACACTAAGATGGCAGGTAATAGTTCATACTAGATTAATAGAAAGCCTGAAATGTCAAACACAGAATGGATGTTACTATCCTTCTGCCCACTCCAGCTTATCCCTGTTGAACTAAACAGTGCTTCCTATCATCCAGCAAATCATAAGAGGGGGCAGGGAGGGGGAAGAACTATGTGCTGTGAATGAGACTGAGACACAGTCACGCAACTGTCAATGATCAGACACCTCTACTAGAGAACACATCTTGCCTTGGTGATTTGATTGTAATGATAAAAAAAAAAACTGAGCTTTTTTTTTTTCCATTTTGTCCTTTCCAATATGACTTCAGATTCAAGCCAATAATAGGATTCTGGGAGTAAGCAATTACAGTCCTGAAGATGATACAGTGATGGTACAGTGTATCTCCTCTTCTACTGTTGTTACCTCCCAGCTGCCAGTGCTTTGAGTCGGTATCTTTTCTAAGTCACAGAAATCAGTAAATACCAGAACACATACAACAGAAAGGTAGGTCTGAGAATGAATGAATTAATAGCTGATAAATGGCTGACAAGCTATAAGATGGTATGAAGACTGTCAATTCAAACAAGACATAGACCACTGAGACATTATAAAGCACTTTAAATTTCTAAAGTCTAGCTGGGAACTTCAAGAAAAGAGCAGAGACCATAATAGTGTTCTCAGATCTATAAACTCTCTTTTCCTTCTCCCCTACCAAACACGCACACATTTAGCAAATGCTCTGCATTGGTATGAGACAAGGATGGAAAGAAACAGGAACTATTAATACTTCTGCAAATAAAAAACAAAAGGCAAAACAAATCCTTTATACTTACTCCACCTTAAAGCAACTTCTAGTTATATTATACTTTTACCTTCTCAGCCATACCCTCACTCATATATATTATCATCAACATCTTTGAAAAAAAGATGTGAATTAACAAAAAGAAAAATATAAAAAAAGCATTAAACATTTTTAAGGATCTTCCACAAACCAAATGACAGTAGGTTTTTATTAACATATTTTACAATGTTGATTACTCCTAGTTTTTAAATTTCTGCTTAATTATAAAGATGGATTTAGCTCCTACAGTAATGTACTGTATTTAAATGATCATTCATACAAGATATCACACCAGTACATTTTTTTGAATAATATACACACACCACTCTAACTTGGACCTGTTATTTTTAAAAGTAGGTTTAGAAATGGGACTTATAAAAGTTATGGGAAAAAAATTAAAGTTCTAGTTTAGCAGCATGCATGTATGTATTCAAGTACAATTTCAACCAAGTGCTTTTTTAAAATTTACTGGTGACTAATTCACCAATATCAAAATAAACACTATCAAATACCCAAATTTTAAAGTTAAGGCTAATATTTTCACTTCACATCCATATGCACAACCATAAAACATTCCATTTTAAATATGTAGTAATCAAAGTCTGAATACATTATACCAGGTATATATAGCGTCAGAGTTTCAAACTGTAGAATTATTCAAGTTCATGAATTCTTTAACAGTATTTACTAGAGATGTAAAGAAGCATTTTGCTCTTCAACCACACTTACAAATGATCTGGTATCCATAATGACCAATGCAAAAAATATGACAGGCTGAACTTATGATACAGTATTTAAAAAAGTAGCAATGTGTTGGAAAGAAGAGCTATTTAGTCAAACAATTATTTTAGTCTTACAGAAAGTTATCTTAATATTTTGGAAATGTATATAAAAATAGCAAGCTATTTCCATGTGTTTTATTGTAGACCTACATATTTTTTTGAATTTTGAACACATTTGAATATGTGCTGCTCCCCTTCCCTTATTTTAATGCAAGACTATCATTTAATGTCCATTTTTATAGTTTATAATGTCATGTCATTCCAAAATTTTTTAGAACATGGATCTGATGTGATTTTTATATTTTATCATTAGCTGTTCTTTATTTTTACATGTAAAAACATAATTTTATATAACAAGCCATGGAAGTCTGAAGTACCAATAATTGTTGGATAGCACGCTATATGAAATAATCAAATTACTGAATTATTTGGGGGAAAAAAAGAATCTTGGAAGCAATATATAACATGCTTTATTATAATCTTCCTTCCCTGCTTATAGAGGTTTTAGCTCAATCATTCCCATTCCTAACTGGTTTAAATCTACAGATGTAAATTGCTTTCCTTGGCAATTTCTAAGAGTGCAGATGCCTCACGAGGGTCATCACCACAGGGCCCTATTTTTCCTTTCAAGAAACCAAGCAGAAATAGCAGTGATTACACTGTACAGATATGATTCAGCTGAACCTCTTGAGGTGATAGGAAAGTTCCAGAACTTAGGGTTCATTTGTGGGGAAATCTGAGCATTTCCAACCCAATTCTGTAAACAAAAGCTTGGTTGGTGATAAAAGGTAGGCATGCACAGAATCAAAATCTGCCATGTGTAGGTTCTCATACCTTTTCATTTTACACTGAAGTCTATTTTTTATTACCCCTAGTAATTCATTGAACGGAAATGGCAAATTGTGATTTTTAAGGATTCCCCAACCTCACATATGACCCACCCCCCCAGTGTAATGTATTATATTAACAGCAGCTATCTATCTATTTTACAGCTATTTCAATTATTTACCTGGGGAGGATATTTATGAAATTCCTGAGAATGAATTAAGTCTTCAGCAAAGCCTTAAACTTTTAACAAAGTCCTCACAATAAGAAAAAATTTTAAAGTTCTACTATTAGACCAACTTTTACTATACAATATTTCACATAAATCATGTTTTACATTTTTTTCTAATTACATACAGCAAAATTTTCAAATCAACACAACAATGGCAGAGGAAAAAGATGCATTATGTTTAGCAGATGCAAATCAAAACACACAGAAAGAAGCAGTAAAATTTCAAATAAATCACATCCACTCTGAGTATCAATGAACAGCTGATATGCATTGTTGGGAGAAAAATTTTTGAATGATTTCGTGAACAAGTTGTGCTTCTTATTATTTGTGCACTTAAAAAAAAAGTGACCACTAAAGAATGATTTAACTTATTTGTTATGTTCTCCAGATATTTAAAATTATTATACCATTAATGTAATTACCAAGCACCTAATATTGGAAAGGCTTCATAATGTATGTTTTCTTTTTTCCCTCAGCAGAAGTGTCAATCCCCCAAATTAAGTTAAAGCTTATTGTTGATAAAATAAATTCTTAATGAAAATGATGATATAATGCAATGCTGAGGTGGTGAGTCACAGCCCATTGTAATGTGGACCCCATCTTTTATTGATGTGATCAAAAGTATGAGAAATCCACTGTTGTTCAAGAACTTTGTATCTTTCCTTACAAATGTAGAGAGGTTTGCCTCGCCTAGAATAAAAAGAAAAAAAAAAAATTAAAAGTAATATAATACAATAAATATTTTACATACCTTTTTTTAAAAAATGGGATCTTTGTGGCAAAAACTTCAGCAGGTTGATGGAGAAAGAATATAAAGTAGAAAGGGCTCTAAATTAATAACTGTCAGATTTCTTGATACTAAAAGCATTTATAACTGAGGCCAGCAGGTGGTGTGGTGGTTAAGGCACTGGACTCCCACATGATGGACAGAGGTTGGAGTCCTGGACCTGGTGGCTTGAAAATCACGCTGGGTGCATGTACATGTATGCCCCAAATCCCAGGAGAATGGAGAAGAAATTGCAGAATGGCCATCCTCCATGGAGGGTGATTTCTCATTCTCTCTGTCTCTCTCTGGTGAGCGTACATACCTTATGGCAAAAACCAAAACAAATTTATAACTAACAAAGCCAAGAATGGCACATTGGGTTTTCATTTTCTTTAACTGCCAGAGGGCATGTGCTCTCTCCAGAGAAGAGAGAGAGAGACAAAGAAATAGGGAGAAGAAAGTACCCCCACCATGGGGCATGGTCATGCCACAATCCCTTCTCCTTCATTTCTCTGTCAGGATTTAAGGCATGCATGCTCACGTGTCCAACATGTTTTTCAAGCCAATGGGGCCAGGATTTGACCTGTGTAGTCACTCATATGTGAGCCAGCCCCTTTAACCACTAGTCTACAAGCCGGCACAGGCACACTGGTTTTAACTGGCCAAATTCCACTAAAACAACTATAGATATCCATGCACATCTAACCTAAGATCCCGGTCTTCCTCTCCATGAGCATCCAAATATACAGAACCCCAGAGGCAGAAGCGGTGACCTCGAATGATGATAATCACTGATGCGTTGATCAAAAGGAAAATTCCCGTTCCAGCACCACAGTTCTGAGAATGCTAAAAGATTAAAAATATAAATATATGAACTTCATAATCAAAAGGACTTATAACAAAATCAAGACTGTTTTATAACCCAATCGCCCATACTGCATAATTGATATATTAGGAGGAATTTGTAAATTTTATAGTATTTACTAGAGCTTACCAACACACATTCACAATAACTCTGTTGTTTGCAGCAAAGTCCTTTCAGGCACACAAAAGTACCACAAACAAGGCAAACAGCAGGATCTTTAGGGACCTTGGTGCAGACGCTGCAAGTCTTTCTGTGGTAGTACTGAAAAATGGTGTTATAATTCTCGGGCAGTTGTAGTAGATGTGGTAATTTCCATCTTGACTCTTGGATAAGCAAGGCCTAGAATATTATCAAAAATATTCTTTAGTTTTATGTATTTAAGTCTATAATACAAAATACTTATTTTTAAAATAATTTTTAAAAGTAATTATTTAATTTTATTATTATTTTTTTAATTTGACGAGAGAGAGACAGAGAGAGAGAGAGAGAAATGAGAAAGCAAGCTGCCAGGTTCAGGAGTTAAACTGTAGTTGACCAGCACCTTAACCACCATGCTGCCTGCTGGTCCCATTTTTTTTTTTTTTTTTTTTTGCTTTTAAGACAGATTTTTGCAGGCTGTGGTAGCACCTGCCCTATGGCAAAAACTACGGGAGGCTGGAGGATTACAGCATTGAGTCCATCTTCCTTTCTGGAAAAAAAAAAGAGAGAGAGAAAGAGAGAAAGAAATTCTTGCTACAGAGCATGGGTGCTTGCAGGAGAGACAGAGAAAAGTGAGAAATCACAGCCCAGGGGTAAATGGCCACAATGTAATCCCTTCTCCTCCATTCTCCTCTTGGGATTTTGAACACACACACACACACACACACACACACACCAGCATGAGTTTCAAGCCACCGGGTTGCGGACTCAAATCATAGTTGAAATGTGGAGTCCAGCAACATAACCATTATGCCATCTGCTGGTCCCTAAAATAACCTTTTTAAAAAAGGAAATTGCCTCTAAAAATGTGACTTATTTTAACCCTCTACTTATTTCTATTTTATAAATGACTTAAACAATATGTCAACAATTACCAACCTCTATTTTATCTAGTCTCCAACTACAATTTGTGTTTTTCTTTTAAGATGAAGCACCCGGGGACCAGGAGGTGGCCTGGTGGTTAAGGCTCTGGACATTCCCACATGGCTGACCACGGTTCGAGTCCAGGACTTGGTAGCTTGCTTTCTCACTTCCCCTCTTTCTCTATCAAATTAAATTCATGAATAAATAAAATTTAATAAATAATTTAAAAAAATGATGAAGCACCCGAAAATATTTAAATCTTTAAAAGAAAAAATACTATCTGTATGCATGCATGACAAATATATCTAAGTGTATTTTTTAAACCTGATTAACCAAAAGTTTTAAAGTTATTTTTATTTTTT
>NW_006159514.1:2807658-2811535 GCF_000334495.1 Tupaia belangeri chinensis
TTTCTCATTAACAAAGCAATCAGTTCCCTTTATTTTTAAAATTTTATGTATACATATGAATGATCTGTATAATGTACATTAAATACAGAAAGCTTTATATATTTGATAATATATAGAACATTTCACAATTACATTAATCTTTTACATAACATTTTGATATCCATTTTTAATTTTTTTTGCACAAGCTCTTTTTCATTCAATTTAGTAAAGCCATTTATACAGATCTTTTAAAACTAAGTTTTGGGGGCCAGCAGGTGGCATGGTGGTTGCAGCACTGGACTTTGAGTCCCAGACCTTGTGGCTTGCTTTCTCTCTCTCTCTCGTAAGTGCATGTGCCCTATAGCAAACTAAAATATAATAATGATAATGAATAAAATTAAATTACTAATGCTTTTAAAAAAATCACGTTTTGGTCTTTCTCAGATAAATAATTATTAGCTTTTTCATTAGGGAAGGTCATAGTTATAATTCATTTTTTCTCTTTAATACTTTATAATTTGGAATGTCCTTAGTAGAATGTATAAAATTCATTACACTTCAAGCTGTCAAAATCACTTATATCCATATATATCCATTTATATCCATAAGTGCTGGGACTATAATTCTTTTCTTAAGAACAGTCCAGTATATTTTTTAAGATTTAACAAACACGTAAATGAAAAGTTATCTATTGATGATAATGTATATGGTAATATCTTTGCACTGCATTTATGCTGGAAAAAACATTTTTTACATGGTAAAGATGTACAGTGATTAAATGTAAATTTTAAAAGTGAAAACAAATTTGTTAAGTATGAAAAAAGAAAGCCAAACTAGTTAAATTTCCCTGCATGGTATACTTCAGTCACTAATTCAGTCATATAAAAATTTTTCTAGATGCTACTTCGTCCACACTTAAAATAGATAAATGTAGTGTGAATTTAATTAAGAAACTATACCAATGGCAGGCAATTTATATGGTGATCATCTCACATTATCTATAGCCAGCCATAATCCATCTAACTCAATGGAGTAAATAAGTAGCTAGCTTACTGCTTATCAATGAGTTCATGGGTAAGTAGCCATGGAAGCAAGAACAGGGATAATAGATGGGCTTGCAATGTGCCATTTGCCAGTCTGCAGTGCCCAATCTTGAACCCTGAAAATGGCATATTCTGTAATGGGTTGATTACAGTAGAATCCTTCCATTATGTGGAAGGGACAGCAATTTGTCCTTACTGAAGCTGACATTTATTATTATTATACTACTGATTACTCAGTAGGCCAACTGTCTCTAATCAAAGAATATCTCTCGTGAAGGGAGATATAAGGTACATATCCATAGAATTCACTGATTTTTAATATATGCTAAAAAAAAAAAAAAAGCACTGGCCTTCTAAATAATGAACTATTGAACTAGTAAAATTTTTTATGGTATCAGCTGGAAAAAAACACCAATACAAAATGTGGTACATGCTCCTATAGAGTAAGACATTATGCCCTGAACAGCAACCAGTATATGTGAGAGATATTTCTCACAGGTGGAATGTGTACAGGGGTGGCAGGAACAAAAGTGGTTATACACCACTCATGATTACGCCTAAAAAATCAGTCTTAAATGTCTGTTTCACTGCTATTCTGGATTCTTCTGTGGTGCTATTATCTAACGAAGTGGTGTATTATCCTCTCTCAGGGGATATAATAACAGTTCTACTGAATTAAAAACTAGGGAACCAACAGTTAGCGTAATGGCTATGTCGCTGGACTCCCACGTAGTCGACTGCGGTTCGCGTCCCGGACCCGGTGGTTTAAAACTCACACGGGCGCGTGTGTGTGCATGCCCAAGATCCCAAGAGGAGAATGGAGGAGAAGGGATTGCAGCGTGACCATCCCCCCTGGGGGGTGATTTCTCGCTTTCTGTCTCTATGTCTCTCTGTCTGTCTGGCGAGTGCATGCACCCTATAGTGAAAAACCTCTCTCAAAAAAAAAAAACTAAATGTCATCTGACCATTCTAGGTTCCTCACAACAGCAGGTGGCTTATAGCATTGTCTGGAGGAACTGACCCTGACTATTGAGAAGAATAAGAGTATTGCTATACAATTGATAGCAGTGTTTTGGAATTTGAGGCCCTCACTCCTACACTCACCATGTACTAAACTTGAAAGACAAAAAATTAACACAGAACTATTACATTCTTATATAAGCAAGATAGAACCAATTGCTAGAAGCCCAGACCTCATGGAATAAGGTATGGGCCACATCCTTGCTTAAACATATCCAGTCAGTCGAGGTGCTGGTCAAAGAAGAAAATCATACATACATTTGTTAATCAACTACAGTTTTATGAGTAGTTGTTAATATTTCTACTACTGTGTCTCATATTTTTGCAACATTTTCATTCTCTTTTCTCTTACTATTGAATTCAGGGTGAGCAAGTACTGATTACATATTTACAGATCATCTGGACATGAGTATGACAAATCAGAGGAGCAATGGTGGATGTCTTCCAGACCTTCTGGTTTCAGGGAGGACTGACAATATAGTAAGAGGCTGCATATTTGGGAAGGTCATAGATGCAGCTGCAATTGTAAAAGGGATGGACATATCATTCTGAGCCATAAAAGAAGAGAAACTCTATGAATGAGAAGAAGGATGTGTATGTACCAGGCAGATAAGATGCAAGCCTAGTAAGCTACAAGTTTGTTTTTTAAATCCACCTAGCATCCTTTTCTGACTTCTTATAACAGCATTACAAGTTCTGACCAAACAATCCTCTTTCCTTCTCCATACATTTCTGATGGGGTACCACCAACACAAGATCCTGCCCCACTTCAGGGTGGGGGTAACAAGTTAGGTCAACCAGATTCTCATGCACAGAAATCTGAATCTTGAGGACATGGAGGAAAGGGAAGAAAGTGGTTGAGGCAGAGTTACCCAGTGGTAGCACTTTAGAGACAACAGACCAGAGATCATAATGGTTTCTCTTTTTACAGAGGGATGTCAATTCAGTTCTTCAATACTGCAAGTTACCCCAAAATGCTTCTAACTAATCCTGCCTTTTTCCTGTTGTGGTTTGCTTTTACTTTGTCTTCATTACCTTAAATCAGAACTGAATTTTTGTTGTTTGAAACCAAAGAACAAAATGGATGTAAAAATAAAAGATATAGGGAACCAGCAGTTAACGTAATGGCTATGTCGCTGGACTCCCACGTAGCCAACCGTGGTTCGTGTCCCGGACCCGATGGCTTAGAACTCATGCCGGGCACGTGTGCGTGCGTGCCCAAGATCCCAAGAGGAGAATGGAGGAGAAGGGATTGTGGCGTGACCATCTCCCCTGGGGGGTGATTTCTCGCTTTCTGTCTCTCTGTCTGTCTCTGTCTGTCTGGTGACCGCATGCGCCCTATAGCAAAAACCTCTCAAAAAAAAAAAAAGATATACAAACAAAAGAGATGGGTGTGAATGCCAGATGTGGTGTGTGTGGTGGAGTGGGGTCTAGGGAAGGACATTTGGAGGAGGGATTCAGAGGCAGAGCATTTAAGGGATGGGGAGGTGTGGTGTAATCTGTTGAAGATAATGTGATCAACAGGACTGGGGAAAATTGTTCACATATTGAAATATTCACTTCATAAGCTAAATGATGTCATTGAATGTATATAAAAATAAATAAATTCATTAATAAAAAATTAAAAAATAAAGTAAATGTGGAAAATGTAAAATTAAATAAATAAATGAGTAAAAAAACTAAAAAAAAAAAATTTGAAGCAGTAATTCACAGAGTCCAATGAAGGGCACTGTTGTGGATTATTCAGTTCCTATCACCCTTTACCCTACTATGTCTCTCAAGTCAATTTTTCTTTCTTAGGTTTTTGCCATAGGGCACATGTACTCAGGGGGTGG
>NW_006159514.1:2811566-2826404 GCF_000334495.1 Tupaia belangeri chinensis
GGAAAGAGAGAGAGGGAGAAAGAGAGAGGGAGAGAGAAAGTGAGAAATTACTGTCCTGAAACTTGGCCTCCTTTTCATCAGTTCTATTTCTGACAATGACACCATCCCCCATTTAATTGTTCTACAAATATATACTAGGTGAGCAGTCTTTATTAGGCACTTTCTAGAAACTGGGAATTAAGAATAAATAAAACAATTTTTGCTTTGTGGAGCCCCCATTTGGACACATTAGGAAAAATATGAATGTGATAAAAATGACATCTTTTGGGACCAGCAGATGGCATAATGGTCACATCACTGGACTCCCATGTAGTCGACTGCAGTTTGAGTCCCAGACCTGGTAGCTTAAAACTCACGCCGGGCACATGTGTGTGCATGCTCAAAACCCTGAGAGGAGAATGGAGGAGAAGGGACTGCAATGTGGCCATCTCCCTGGGAGGTGATTTCTCTCTGTCTGTCTGTCTCTGTCTATTTAGCGAGTTCATGCAATCTATAGCAAAAATCTCTTAAAAATGGCATCTTTTAAAGATAGTGACCAAAATGCAGTCATACAGTAAAAAACAAACAAACAAACAAACAAAAAAAAAACCCAGGAGGGCTCTGAGCTTTCAAGAAAGATTACCTATTTGATCTCCATGGAGGAGGTAACATTTATCTTAGCAAAGCCTCAGTTGGTGATTAATTCAGTGAAAGGGTAGAAAAGTGCTTTAGACAAAACTAACAGCAGTAAGCAATGCTTCAAGAGTTTAAAAATGTATAGTACACTATGAAACATCCTTTTGTAATATGAGCAAAGTAGCAGCAGAAGAATGGTACAGAATGATGACAGAAAGGCAAGCAAGATGGTGAAGAATTGAATACCATGCAAGGGGTCCACCTCTCCTCCACAGGCAAGGGGGCATCTAAAGGATGTTCAGGTAGGAGAATGTTCCTATGAGAACTATATACGCTAATCAGTATCCCCCTGATCATTCAAGCTCAAGATCTTGAAGTCATTATACCTGGTTACCAAGTTCTATATATTTTTCTCAAATGTTTCCTGTATTGGTTATTTTCTAATTTCTTTTCTTTTTAGATTTTTGCCATAGATTTTTGCTCATGCTAGAAAGAGACAGAGAGGGAAACTGAGAAATCACCCCCAGAAAGGATGGCATGCCACAATCCCTTCTCCTCCATTCTCCTCTCAGCATTTTGGGCACACATACACATGTGCCTGGCATGTTTTTAAAACCACCAGGTCCAGGATTCAAAGCACACAGTCAGCCATGTGAGATTCAGGACCTTAACCACCATGCTACCTACTGGCCCTCTAATTTCTACTAGCAGAAAAATAGCACAGATTTTCTTCACCACCTAAACACCTCTGGCTCCTCTCTCTCCTAACTTTAATTTACCTACCAAAACCCATCAGAATTACCTCCCTTAAAACAGTAGTTTCATCACATTATTCTATTTCTTGAAAATTTTAGTTCTGGATATATTAATATAAGAAAGTCTGAGCATCAAACCATGGCTTTCACACAGCCATCCACTGTTGCCCCAACTTGATCCACCCATTTGTCCATTTCCAACACAAGCCCTTTTACTAGCTGAACTTATAGCAGAGGCCCAGCAAATTTTAAAGTTAAAGGGACGACCTTTTAAGATCAGCTCATCTGGGACCAGCAGTTAGCATAATGGCTATGTCGCTGAACTCCCATGTAATCGACCACGGTTCGCGTCCCGAACCCGGTGGCTTAAAACCCACGCCGGGCGCGTGTGCGTGCGTGCCCAAGATCCCGAGAGGAGAATGGAGGAGAAGGCATTGTGGTGTGGCCATCCCCCCTGGGGGGTGATTTCTCGCTTTCCATCTCTCTGTCTCTCTCTGTCTGTCCGGTGAGCGCACACGCCCTATAGCAATAACCTCTCCAAAAAAAAATCTTTTTTTTTTTTTAAGGTGTATCTACATTGAAATTTCATTACATCTTCCTAGTCTAGTGCTATGATTATCTGAGGTATTCATTAACAATCTGTTGACCTAAAACAAACTACAAGTAATATAAGTAAACATTTTTTCAATTTCATCAGTTTAATAAATGCTGCCAGGAACAGATGACCTGAAATGTAAAATTCTCCATCATTCTCTCAAGTATTAGCCTATCACCCACTGTGTCACAGGGGTACTGCTCTTTTACATACCTTTCCTTGTTCTGCATGTCTTTCAGTAAATGATTTGATCTCAAGACACCACTGAGTTATAATATCAAATGCTGGAACTGGCCAATCCAGACAGGAGGCACTGATGAATGGATGTTCTGTTTGGTAAAATGTTGGCAGAAGTCCCAGGCAGCTGGCAAGAACTGAAAATTCTTCTTCTTCCTTTTAGACATGAAACAGAAAATACTCAAGACATTTCATTAAGAACATTTCCTATTTTAACACTTCCTATTTTAAGTGCCATCCTCACCAATTACTTTGGATAGTAAGAAAACATTCTTAACTGAGACAACAGGAAGAGCAAAGAAGAAAGAAAAAGGTTCCTGGTTGATTATGTACACATATCCCCCAAAATAGTTTTCTTTGAAATTTAACTTCTGTCATATAATCTTCTTCTTTTATACATTTATTTTTAAAATATAGTAGTCACATATCTGATGAATACAGTCTATAGAACCTAGCTACTTACTCTATGAAAGCAAGTATTAATTGGGAGCAAAGAAAAAGCTATCTTTGATTAAAATGAGATTTAATAGTTTGTCATGTGGATAAAGAACAATAGTTAAAACATGGAATTTACAAGAGATGATGCTACATAATTTGCATGGATTGTGAATGAGTCTCAGATCTGGCAGCTTGCTTTCTTGCTTTCTCTCTCTCTGGTGAGTACTTATGGCTTATAGCAAACTAAAATAATAATAATTATAAATTAAATCAATAAATACACAGACAGAAAGTGAGAAATCTCTCCCCGGGGGCATAGCCATGCCGCAATCCATTCTCCTCTCAGAATCTTGGGCACACACGCACACGTGCCTGGTGTGAGTTTAAGCTACCAGGTCCAGAACTTGAACTGCAGTCGACTACGTGGGAGTCCAGGGACATATCCATTACGCCAACTGCTGGTCCCAATATATAATTCTTAAATTATTCCATTTATAATAAATGAAAAGACATGCATAGGAAACTTAAAAGCATTCTTTTTAGGGTAGGAGAAGGGACTGTGTGTCTCTATCCCTTTTTAGGGGTGATTTCTCACTTTTCTTCTCTCTGTGTCTCTGGCAAGCACACACACCCTATAACAAAAAAGGAGAGAAAGAAGAGAAAAGAATCAAAGGGAAGAATATAAATTTTAATAAAACACTGGGTGAAATGAAATATCTAAATGGAAGAATGTGACTTAAAGAAGAAATTGTCAAATCCAAAAAAGGTTGTGTGCATATTACACCAATCTATATATACTGTGATTAACACAAACAAGAAGCCAAAGTGAATAAAATGTGAGAGTAAGCAAATATACATATATACACAAACAAATAGGATAGCAAAGATGACAGAAACCTAAACAAAAAGAAAACGAACCTCTATCTAAAACTCTAACTCTACTTTTTTTTTCACTTTAGTTGAATAAATCTTCTTAAATGGTCCAACCATTCAACCTGATTATATGGAAAGTACTTCCATAATGTCCTCACAACCTGCTCTGTATTTCTTTCTCCTATTAGCTATACCACAAAAGGTCAAGTCTCCTAGTCTCCAAACCTAACTATAGTATGACTCTTCCTTTTCTCTTGACTTCCCATAAAACCTGGATATCCTATCTGAAATCTCTAATTGCTTTCTATCGCACTGAATTCTCAGTATGTCCTTCCTTAACTGCTCTTTCTGCTCCTATTTCCTCTTTCATCACACTACACAATCTGACTTATACTAGAATAAAGTATGTCCTAAAATAAAACTTGAATCATATTACATTTTCCAACAGTTTTCAATGGTCCAAATTCATTTGTGTGAATCTGAAAATATTACGAATTCACTTGAACATCTGACAGTATGCCACACTATTCCTCTCCAAGCACCTTATTCAATGCACTTTTTCCTTGATCTAAGCATACACTTGGTGCTTCACTACGGGTATCACTACATAGTCAAGCCCCAGACCAACTTTCTTTCTTTCTTTTTAAATTTAATTTATTTAATTATTTGTTTAAATTTGATCAGAGAGAGACAAAGAGAAAGTGAGAAAGCAAACCACCAGATCCAGAACTCAAACCACGGTGGGCCATGGAGGAGTCCAGCACCTTAAAGACCTCATTGCCTGCTGGCCCCTCCCAGACCAACTTTCAAGGCCTTTTCAAGAGCTTCTGCCTCCAGGTACTTTCCAACTTATGGGCAAAAAGTACCCTTAAATAAAATCAAGGAACAAAATACACCAAAAGGTCACAAGAACAGAAAGAACCATAGCCAGCAGCCTTTAAACATGAAGAAAATACAGCTGATGAAGGAAGAAGCTGATTTTGTTTGGTTAATCTTCATGTTTGAGGATGCTCATATGCCAGAAGGAAACACACTTTTTAATTAAAAAAGAAACAAACAAACTAACATACTAATATGTTTAATTTGTTCAACATCTTATAATTCTAAATGAAATGTTTTGGAGACAAATGTATTCAAGAGTGCATCTTGAAGTGCATGACAAAAACTGAAGAATCCAAACTAATTAATGTAATGGTCAATTTTGATAGAAGGAAGAGAAAACTGCTTAATTCTGATATATTTCAAAATTTGAAGGACATTAATATGATAAATGTCCTAATTCCCATATCAAAGTCCCTGGAATCCAATGACAGATAATATCAGGATCATAATCTTATAAACATAGTTTGAGTTTACTTATCTTCTGTTTCCTGTCATTTCCTTGCCCATTCATATTTACCCACAGTTTTGTGAAATAGATTAAACCAATAATAATTCATTCAAGCAAGCTTTAATACAGCTCTCTGCAAGCTGAACATTTTACAGCTATAAAATCATATTAAAGACTGTTACATTTTCAAACAATCAGTTTTCTGACTAATACAACTTTTTAAAAAGAATTATTCTATTTATTATTATTGTCATTATCATTTAATTTGCTGCAGGGCACATGTGCTCACAAGAGAGAGAAGGAGAGATGGAAAGAGAAGAAGCAACCTGCCAGATCCAGGATTCAAACCACAGTCGGCCATGTGGGAGTCTAGTGTCAACCACTATGCCACCTGCTGACCCCCCAATATGACTTTTAAAAAGATACTAAAAGCAGATATTGTTGGTGATAAAAATATTATAGATTGAATACTATGATGCTACTCCAGTACTGGGCATATATCAATATTATCATTGATCCAATCCAAAATATCCAAAGTGAGTAATGGTATGCTAATAATAAGTAGATGGTTAACAAGTCCCAAAACAACAAAAATAGCACATATTCTAAATATTTATTCCTTTGAGTTAGATTAATATACTCATAACAGTATACATAGCTATGTAAGCATTATACTATATAGTAGGACATTTCCCAAAATTAGCTTATTTTATAAACAAAGCTTCTTTCTCTCCTCCCTAAATTATACCTGGCAGCTGGGTAAATCTTCCCCAAAAAGGTGATGTTGAAGAAGGCTGGTGATTCTGAGGAAAGGTAAGCAGAAGTCCTGTAAATATTTTTCCATGGATTCTGGAGACCAAGCAATAGGATTAACCTAAAGTTAAAGAAAGAAAATTGAAACAATCCATTCAAATAACAGATGTAGCTTTAAAAAACTACATTCACAATAGCAAGAAAAAATATCTAAATTTTTATCCTAAATAATCAGTACATCTGATCTTTAGTAAAAACATACCATAGCACACTCCTGAGTTCCTTCTTCAGAATATAACTTTCCTTTAGATAGTTCACTTATCACAAAGCTCAATAACACTTCATAAGACTTTTCTGCATCACATGTGTTCTGAAAAAAATTAAAATATTAGTTATATCAGTCATTCAAGATTGCAAAAAACTTACATTGGAAATGACACTTTTTATTGCCTCTTTTTTTTTTTTTTAATATGCATTTTTGCCAGGAGCTGCATGCACTTGTCAGAGAGAGACAGAAAGGGAAAGTGAGAAAGAACTCCCTTATGGAGTGGTCATGCTGTAATCCCTTCTCCTCCATTTCTCCCTCTTTAGGATTTTATGCACAAACACACATGTCCAACCTGTTTTTCAAGCCACCAGGTCCAGGACTCCAATACACAATTGGCCATGGGGGATTGAGCTAGTTGCCTTAACCTAACCACATCACAGGCTAGCCCAGAAATGATACTTGTTAATGAGTAAAGTAAAAGTGTGATTACATTATTTTTTTGAGTATATGAACTTCAGTTCTCCAATATCTAGGTAAACCTATACACCTCTGGATTCAAAGTAAAATTGGATAGGTGGTCAAAGCTATTCTAATACTTCTTTAAAAGACGATATATAAATTACATAATGCACATGTAAAGAGATATATTTAAGTCACGCCTTTTGATGTGTAATTTTCACTCCTGGGAATTCTTCCTACGGAAATAATCCAAAAGAAAAAAAAAAAACAGTTACATGTAAAAGTTATTCATTGTAGCAATATAACAGAGAAAAATCAGAAGTAATCAATAGGGCCACCAATGGTGTGAAAGTTAAGGCAGACTGGATCCTACAGGGCTGGCTGTGAGGTTGGAGTCCTGACCAGCAGCTTGAAAAACCCTCCAGGTATGTGCTTGTGGGCCCAAAATTCCAGAGGAAAACAGAAGAGAAAGGGTTGCAGGGTAGCCATCCTCCCTGGAGGGGTGTTTCTCACTTTGTGTCTCTCTTTCTCTGCCTCTGTCTCTAGCAAGCACATGTGCCCTATAGCAAAACATAAAAAAAAAAAAAAAAAAAGAAAGAAAGAAAGAAAGAAAGAAAGAAAGAAAGAAAGAAAGAAAGAAAGGAAGGAAGGAAGGAAGGAAGGAAGGAAGGAAGGAAGGAAAGTAGGTAGGAAGGAAGGAAGGAAGAAAAAAAGAATTAATTAATCAATAGAAGTGAGATAGTTACCTAGATTATGAAGTATCAATTCAACAGAAAATTTTATAGGCAGTGAATATGACAAATTTAAACTATATGGAAAATGTTTACAATGTGAAGAGTTCAATGAAAGTATTGCATATGTATACTCATAATAAGGGCATAAATCATCTACGCAAGTAGCAAAATAAAATATGGGCCCAGCCTGGTGGCACAGTCAGGAGCAAACTGCACTGTGGTGGTGGGTGCCACGTGGCGTTCGGATCCCCAGGTCAGTCTCTAAGTGTGTCAGGCACATGTGTGCATGCCCGGGAGCTCAGGAGCTAGAGGGCTAGGGAAAGGGGACCAAGGAATCACAAGACCTGTTGAGTGTACTCCTCTCCACCTGCCCCCTTTGTCATGAGCACGCACACGCTCTACCGTGAATAAAACAAACTTAAGAGGGAAAAAAAAAAAAAAAAAAAAGGTGGTCAGGCCCATAGCACAGTTGTTAGACTCTGGGCAGAGGAAGATGTATTTTACAGTATTTTACATGACTGACCAGGGTTCTGGTCCTGGCCCCGTTCATTTGAAAAACATGCCAGGAATATGCCGATGAGATCAAGAATTATAGGAAGGAGGATTGTGGCAGGACTAAGCCCTGTTGGAGAGTTTCTCTCTCTCTCTCTCTCTCTCTCTCTTTCTCTCTCTCTCCCCCTTCCCCCCCTCCTTTCCATCCCTCCCTCCCTCACAAACACATAGTCAGGCACACATATACCTTCTACAATTTAAAAAAAAAAAAATCTACAAAAATTTTTTCCTTTATAGTTTCCCTTTTAACAAAAGGATCAAACAAATCCTTGAAAAGAATTGTTAAAATAATTTACTGGAAAAATAAAATATAATAGCATATCTATTATAAAATGTACAGATTACATTAAATAATAGCTTACACTTCAGCTTAATGAATACTTTCATTTTTATCAGAAAGGAAAAATAATGGCTATTTATAAATTCAAATTTATTTCAATGAAATTATACTCATAAAATGCATCTTTTTTTTCCTTTTTCTTAAATTTAACTTGTCATATATAAGGTTTTTATGTACAATCAGTGTGCATTTTAACAGTTTATATTAAAAGTCAATCAAGTTTTATCTAAAATGTTAACCTGGCTGCATAGCACATTTGACATTATTGCCCACATGAAAAGGGAAAACAAATGGATTTACAATAACTTTTGGCTGGGACCAGCAGTTAGCATTATGACTGTTGCTGAACTCTCATGTAGTTGACGGCGGTTCGAGTCCTGGACCCAGTGGCTTAAACTCACGCCAGGCACATGTGTGTATGTGCCCAAGATCCTGAGAGGAGAATGGAGGAGAAAGGATTGCAGGGTGATTTCTCGCTTTCTGTCTCTGTCTTTCTGGAGAGTGCACGTGCCCTATAGCAAAAACCTCTCAAAAAACAAACAAACAAACAAACAAAGATACAATAACTTTTGGCCATTTTGGGTTCTGAAAGTGTTCACACACCTACCCTTTTAAACCAAACGCACCTGAAAAAAATGTTTCCAGAGCATGCAGTTTAAATTATCTCAACATATTTTAAAAACTAAAACACAATATTGGACTAGAAAAGAAAAAAAGGCGAATAACATGTATCTAATAAAATTGTCAATATAAAAAGAGGACAAATGGAATGAAAAAAAAAAAAAGCAGTAAGTTGATAGTATTACAGTAATGGATCATGGAGTTGGTATAATTTTGTAACCTCTCTAAGTTTAGGGCTTGCTGCAAAGGCAAAACAAAGCTACCTAAATATACAAGGATATAGACCAACATTTAGGGACAGATTAGAAGGCTCATGTACAAGGAAAGCATTTCTAATGTTTTTCATTTTGCCTGAAGGTGTTACACTTCCAATTAAACATCATTAACTCATTTTCTCTTTCAAATACATCCACTCATTCACTCATATCCCCTACTTAAATGAGTTCACCAAACTACTAAATGACAAATTCAGAAGAGAGACTAACCTTTTTGAGAGCTCCCACGTGTTTCCAGGCTGACCTATCTTCCTCGCTGCACTTCACTGAAAGTGCAGCAAGAGCCTGTGTGTACAGCAAGGTGAATAGCACCTTCACAACGCAGGTGAAGTGTTCTACAAGAGAAAGAGGGCACTGTTACTTCTTTGGAGTCTGACGTTTTGTACTCAGATAATTTCATAAATTTATTCTTTTCATTACAAATGTAACTGGCTTTTGTTCAACACTTAAGTAGTTAACATAATACAATTATAATGTGCTATTATATTTGCTGACCAGATCTGAAATTATGACAGCAAAGTTCCTCTACTCATCAATAAAATATGTAAATGATAGGCAGTTAACATTTTTGAAAGTGAGCTGCCTTTTAGAAGACCAAAGTGTTCATCTGAAACAACCTGTAATAACTATGGTAACTTGGCAAACTCCTTTACTAAGCTTTGGGTGCTCAGTAACAATGTCTAGGAGTCTCTGCATTTAAAACCAACATATCATCTACCTCTAACATGATGTAGATCTTCTAAAATAAAATAAATAAATAAAATCCTGATAATTTAGGTTTCTGAGTTTCAGGATTCAAATGAAACTACAGTAATACAGGGACCAGCAGTTAGTGTAATGGCTATGTCGCTGGACTCCCATGTAGTCGACCACGGTTTGCATCCCGGGACCCAGTGGTTTAAAACTCATGCTGGGCGCGTGTGCGTGCGTGCCCAAGATCCTGAGAGGAGAATGGAGGAGAAGGAGAATGGAGGAGAAGGGACTGTGGCATGGCCATCCCCCCTGGGGGGGTGGGTGATTTCTCACTTTCTATCTCTCTGTCTCTCTCTGTCTGGCAAGCGCACGCGCCCTATAGCAAAAACCTCTCCAAAAAGAAAAAAACTATAGTAATACAAAAACAATAGTAACAATATGTGAAATGCATGGGAGCCCTTCTCACATACTAGGTTCTTTATAAATGGAAGCTTAATAATTATAATTAACATTTATATGTACCTAATAATGTATAGAAGATTTCCTTGAAGGTCTCAATCAAGTCTCAAAACAGCCTGGTCTCAGTTGGGCAATCAAGCTTCAGAAGGATGTACTTATAACAACAAAGCTATTATGCACCGGGTCTGAGCTTGAATCCAAATTGATTATTTTACTTCAGATTCTATATTCCTTCTACTATATTATGCTGCTTCCTGAGTCAATGAGTACTATCTTTAATACCTAGTACCCATATAGTATATGCAGCACCCTCTGCTTGGCATGTACCAAAACTCCAGATTCCAGGAAGCAGGTGCCAGAGTCAGGAATTTGTAGACGGCCTTGCTACTTTCCTGTCTCTTTCTCCCCACATTAAAATAATTACCAAGTCCTATCAATTCTACTTTTGAAATCTCTCTTAAGTCAATACAAACACCCTGGACCAGACCTCTATCTTTCTCTGCCTAGACCTAAATTCCAACCTAAGTGGCTGTCTTCGGGGTTCCTCTGACCACTTCAGTTTTGATGATTCAATAGGAGGACCCACAGACTTAGTTATACTCATTGTTATGATTTATGGCAGCAAAAGGATACAAATCAAAATCAGCAAAGGATGCATGAGAAAAAGAATATGATTTATGGGCAGCAAGTGGGTACAAATTTATTTGGCACACTGGGTGAAAGCCAGAGGATACATCCAACAGCCTCTCCCAGGAGAGTCACAAAAGATATACTTAATTCCTCGATCAAGCTATGACAGTGTGTGTGAAATGTGCACCAGGGAATTTCACAAACAACTCAGTGTCTAAGGTCTTTAACGGGGCAGGTCAGGTAGGCAGCCTCTGTCTGGCATATATCAACATTTTAGACTCCTAAAGGGAAGCAGGTATGTTCAGCACAAACCAAATTGTGTGTACAAATAGTTTAGGCATAGTGAGGCTTTCTTTTTCTTTTTCTTTTTTTTTTTTTTTTAGAGAGAGAGATTTTTTGCTATAGGGCACATGCCCTTGCTGGAAAGAAAAGGCAGAGAGACAAAAAGCAAGAAATCACCCTGCAAGGGAAATGGCCATGCCACAATCCCTTCTCCTCCATTCTCCTCTTGGGATTTTGGACATGGACGCACATAACACCCAGCATGAGTTTGAAGCCTCCAGGTCCAGGACTCAAACCACAGTCGACTATGTAAGTAAGAGTCCAATGACGTAACCATCTGCTGGTCCCAAGGCACTCTTAAAAATCCTGGGAAAAGTGCTCTCCACCCCTTGAAATCCAAGTTCTCAGATGCCAGTCTAGGCATGACTTTGCACGCAGGTCTTTTAAGGGACAGCAATCAGTGATGAACTACTATGCAGAAAAAGGCATGGGAGTTTTCTGCATACTGGTTTACCAGCATCACCTGTTGACCTTCTGCAACCTACTTTCTTTATTATAGGCACACTGATCTTTCCCCCCATTTTATTTGAGGTATAATTGATGAAAATTACATATATTGAAGGTATGCCACCAATTTTTTGTTTGTTTTCACAGAGAGATCTTTTGCTATAAGGTGCATGAGCTTGGCAGAGAGCCTGTTTAAAGCCAGACTGAACAAAGCTGACCCACAAACAGGAGAGACCCAAGCTGGAAAGAACCTTCCAGCATCTGAAGCTCTGGTTTCGGTCAGCCCTAAGACTATCCCACCTACTTTGGTTTGTTATGTGAATAGATTGATGCTCCTTTTTTTTTTTTTAAGGTTTTTGCCATAGGGCACATGCACTTGCGAGAGAAAGACAGAAAGGAAAAAGAGGGAAAATGATAAATCACCCTGCAGGGGAATGACCATGCAGCAATCCTTTCTCCTCCATTCTCCTCTCAGGATTCTGGGAATGTGCACATACGTGTGGCCAGCTTGATTTTCAAGCTGCCAGGTCTGGGACGCAAACGTTGGTTGACCGTGTCAGTATCCAATGCCTTAACCACCACACCTGCTGGCCCTTCAATGCCCCTTTTATGCTTACAAATGGATTTCTACCATTTGCAACAAAAATATCCCAACACCTAGTAACTCATGCCAGAAAACAGAGACTAGGAACTTACGGTGTGAGTAAAGACACAGATGCCTACAAGTATGGGCAACGTATAACAGGAGAAAATAAGAGGCAGAATTAATCTAGACTTAGGGTGAGCATTAAGAAAAGACTGCTGGGACTAGCAGTTAGCGTAATGGCTATGTCGCTGGACTCCCATGTAGTCGACTGTGGTTCGCATCCCGGACCCGGTGGCTTAAAACTCACGCCGTGCGCGTGTGTGTGCGTGCCCAAGATCCCAAGAGGAGAATGGAGGAGAAGGGATTGCGGCGTGGCCATCCCTCCTGGGGGGTGATTTCTCTCTTTCTGTCTCTCTGTCTCTCTCTGTTTATCTGGCGAGCGAGCGCACACCCTACAGCAAAAAACCTCTTCAAAAAAAAAAAAAGAAAGAAAAGAAAAGAAAAGACTCTGCCCCAACTAGGAAACTAAGAGTAATAAGCCACAAGTTAGGAAGGGAGTGACAGAACCAAATAAGGGAAGGGAGATTTCATGGAAAGTTAAGAGTTTATCCCAAGGCAAAAAAAAAAAAAAGAAGTCTAAGACTTACAAGAACTTCAAATAAACTGTCCAGTGTAACTAGAATACAAGTAGTGACTTTTTTTTTTTTTTTTTTTTTTTTTAGCGTTTGCAATAGGGAGCATGTGTTCACCAGAGAGACAGAGAGCGAGAAATCACCCCCACGGGGGATGATTATGCCACAATCCCTTCTCCTCCATTCTCCTCTTGGGATTTTGGACACGCGCACACACACGCGCGCGGCGTGAGTTTTAAGCCACCGAGTTTGGGACTCAAAACACAGTCGGCCATGTGGGAATCCAGCTCTTTAACTGCTATGCCACTTGCTGACTCCTACAAGTAGCAATTTTTGAGAATTGAAACTAAAAAAGTAATCTTTATGCTGAAGACCAAATGTTGCAAACTACAGCCTTCCTATCTGAATGCAGCCTGCAGAGATACTTGCCTTTGCAATGGTTTTTGTTGGTGGTTTTTTTTTTTAATTTTAATTACTAACACTTAAAAATAACTTTCTCATAAAAGTCCAGAATTCCATTTACTCTTGAGAAATAAGATCTAATAATAATGAAACTACAATCGTACATGTCAATAATGATCTGGAGCCGAGCATTCTGTCTCCTTTGAGCAAGCATGAATTCTATAGCTTGTCACAGTCCTCCACTCCTTATTCTATCAAACCACCAAAGACGACTTCATAAGGAGACAGTACATAACACTTAAGAATAAATTTGGGCTATGAAGTCAAATTGTCTAGATTTAAATTCTGACTTTTCTATTTTGATCTGAGATGAGTTAGTTAAGCACTCTGTGTCCTTATTCCTATATCTGTTAAATGAGAATATCACCTACCTGAACAAGATTAAGTGAAACAATATCTAAACACTTAAATGCGTGAAATAATGACTGGCAAAGGCAGATACACATTAAAATCTGTGGTTAGTAATATTATTCTTGACAGTTCTTATTTGATATCTATAGGCATTTGACTTTATAGCCCTAGACTGGCATTGAGAAGCCATTGAAGCATTTTAGGCAGGAGAGTGATAGTACTTTGAGAGGTTTTTGCTATAGGGCACATGCACTCGTCAGAAAGACAGAGAGAGAGAAAGCAAGAAATCATTCCCCACCCCCCCAGAGGGGATGGCCACGCCGCAATCCCTTCTCCTCCATTCTCCTCTTGGGATCTTAGGCATGCACACACACACGTGCCTGGTGTGAGTTTTAAACCACTGGGTCCGGGACTCTAACCATGGTCGACCACATGGGAGTCCAGCAACACAGCCATTACACTAACTGCTGGTCCCCAAATTTGCATTTTTAAATGTTCACTGTTGTTTCTCAGAAGGGGACTGGACCATGACAAGACTGGAGGCAAGAACACCTATCAGCAAATAGTGAAAACACGACATATGAGAAATTAAGATGCCTGAACTAAGAAAGAGTCATGAGCATGGAGGCGGTGGGTCATATTAAGAGAAAAATTTAAGATGACAGAACTTTGGAGGGGGAGTTGATAGTAGCAGCTCACTGTACAGAGGGTAGAAGGTAGTAGCACTGACTAAAATGGAAAACAAAGGGAGAGAGCAGATTTGGATGTTAAAAAAAATAACTTAATGTTATATACACTGAATTTGAAGTATGTGTAGAATTTGGGACTAGAATTCACTGGGGAGGTGAGGCCTAGAGGTAGAGATTTGGGGACTACCAGAGGCTAGCTGCTGTTGAAGCTTTAGGAAGGAAGGTTAAATTGAGAAGGAATGAGAGAGAAAGTAAGGAACATTTACAGGTTTGGTACGGTAGGAGCTAGATAGTGGCATGGGGTAAAACATGATGCTCTGAAAGGCCGATCCCCATGGGAAGGTACCAGATTCACATGTGGAGACTTCCTGGGTATGCTGGGTACGGCAGGAGTGTCCATAATCTGGGGCTGCCTGGAAGTGGGGATGGACCACAGTGTCAAGACCCTTCTGGGGATGCTCATGTGCTCTCTTGCTCTCTCGCATGCATGTGATCATAAAGAACGAACGATGTTTAGAGCTAGGCCAGCTGGTGGCATTGTAGTTAAGGTGACTGGATTCCACATGACTGACTGTGTGGTTTGCGTCCCAGATCCAGTGGCTTGAAAAACATGGCAAATGGGTGTGTTTGTGCCCAAAATTCAGAGAAGAGGAGGAAGAAAAGGGATTGTACTGTAACTATTTTCCCGTACAGGCTGCTTTC
>NW_006159514.1:2826415-2833571 GCF_000334495.1 Tupaia belangeri chinensis
GCCCTCTTTCTATCTCAAGCGAGCACACATGCCTCTGGCAAAAATTTTTTTAAATGTTTAAAAAAAGTTTGGTAAGGTAGAAATGTGAACATGAGGCTTAAAAAAGTAAATTTATCCTTAGGATTACAAATGTAATTTATAATTTTTTTTTTTAACTTTGCTAAAGAGCATATGTGCTCCCCAGAGGGAGACAGAGCGAGCGGGAGGTAAAGTGAAAAAGCATCCTCCAAAGCGGATGGCCACACCATAATCCTTCCTGCTGCATTTTTCCTTAAGGAATTCTGGGCATTCATGTACATGTACCCAGCATGTTTTTCAAGCCACCCAGTCCAGGACTCAAACTGCACAGTCAATCATATGGGATCCAGTCACCTCCCTATCACACTGCTAGCTGACCCTCTTTACTTCTTATTCTAAACTGATGTGAGGATTACCACATATAATTTGAAACATTACAATATCTCAGAAGATTAAATCATTTTGTTATTTACATGCGATTCATTTTTTTAATGTATAATTCATAAAATTAAAAATAACATTTTAAAATAGATATATGTAAGTCCTTGCCCATATTTCTTTCTCTTTTTTAAAAAAATAAAATCCTAGATGAGGAATAAACAGTTCAAAGGCTATTGACATTTAATGGGACAAGGATTTTACTTGGAATGGTACCAAAAATATCTGAGCAAAGCATATTTTCTCTAGAGGGTTATGGTATGAAAACACAGTGAGATCATTATAAAAATCAGAAAATTCAATATTTAATGAGTACCCACACAAAAATTTATGCTGCATTTTGCAAGTATTTTTCCAAAGAATCTATAATCTCCTGGGGTGATACAATTATTTGACAAACATCCATTTACTGACTTGCCTAAACACCATGCTTGGTGTAGGTGGTAAATAAGAGGACAAATAGGACTCAGATACTTGCATAAGTTCCTTTTCCATAAACTCTTCTAATATTAAAATAACATAAAATGCTCCAAGCTTCTTTTAGGACAAAGTAGAGTATATGGAAAACAATAAAACCTGTACGGAAAAACGCATACAAGTAAATAGAATATAATCTGATGATGGGATCAGATTATTTTTTTTCTAAAATTATTATAAAAAATTTATCTTAAGAAATATGCTGTTCTTCTGCTTTCACATAGCGCTTTGCATACTGCGTGCAAGTATCAAATCTTCTTAGTCTTCTCTTTCAAAATTTAGAGTTACTAACTACATGAACTCTGATCCTCTCCAAAAAGTCTAGTCTATAATAAAAATCAATTTGTGATGTGCTTTTTTACATGATAAGCTTGAGTTTATTTTCTCTTTGATGAGTGAAGAACCTAACAGTTTAGTAAGACTCTATTTGCCTTAACACAGAACCAAGAAAAGATCTTAAGTCCATCTAACAACTAATAAGGTAGGTAGTTAACACTCCTCCCTTGGGTAGACTTCAGCCAATGAAAGTCTGGGTCTAATAGGCTGCCAGCATTCTCAAAGAACTTCATATAGAAGTGATCACACAAGAAAGTAATAGCTTTCTTGAATTTAAAAACAGAAAATGAGCAACTTACTAGAAAATAGGACTATTGGATTTTTGGTTTTGGAGGGGAGGGTTTTTGCTGTAGGGCGCATGCACTCACCAGAAAGACAGAGAGAGACAAAGAGACAGAAAATGAGCCCCCCCACCCCACCCCACCCCCGTGGGGATGGCCATGCCGCAATCCCTTCTCCTCCATTTTCCTCTCGGGATCTTGGGCATGCATGAACACGTGCCCAGAGTGAGTTTAAGCCACTGAGTCCAGGACTCTAACCACGGTTGACTACATGGGAGTCCAGCGACACAGCCATTACACCAAGTGCTGGTCCCCTACTGGATTTTCAAAACATCCATTCAACAAACATTTACTGAACATATTATATTCCAGACAGAAACTAGGAATACTCACAAGACAGTGCTAGCCCTGGAAGAAATGGTAGTCTAAAGAGGGAGATATTAAAGAAAGTCTATTAAGGCAATAAGCTAAGTAGCAAGTTAGGGGAAGGAAGAAATGGAGAGAGATTGCTTAATGGGCATATAGTCTCCTTTGGGGCTGATGAAAATGTTCTGGAACTAGAGCATGGTGATAGTGATAAAACATTCTGTCTATACTAAATGTCACCACAAGGGTACACTTTAGATTTAAATAGTAAATTTTATCTTAGTGTTTTATAATTTTAAAAATTTATTCAAAATTGATAGTACTAATATAAGTAAAATATGCTTATTTGGTTTTTTTATTTCTTTTTTTGGAGAGATTTTTTGCTACAGGGCATGCATGCTTGCTAGAGAGACAGAGAGACAGAAAGCGAGAAATCACCCCTCAGGGGGGAATGGTCACACTGCAATCTCTTCTCCTCCATTCTCCTCTCGGGTCTTGGGCACACACACACGTACCCAGCGTGAGTTTAAGCCCCCAAGTCCCGGACTCGAACCATGGTCGACTACATGGGAGTCTAGCGATATAGCCATTACACTAACTGCTGGTCCCAATATGCTTATTTGTTAATGATATTTTATTTCTTACAGAATATCATAAATTTTCAATACATGAAATATCATAATTTCCCTCTATTTACAATAAATGATCACTTTCTACCCTAAGGTAAAAGATTTTATCAAATGATCATGTTGACCATTCCACTCAATGAAACAAGGTTTTATGCAGATTTTCATTCTGCTGTAACTTGTCAATAACAAACCAAAAAATTCGTTTTCCAACACAGAAGAATGTTAATTATCTGATAGACTATTTTAAAGATTTTTCATATGAAGACTATAAAACAATAATTAAAATGCTGCTAACATAATATTAATGCTCTTATATCACAGTATGATATTAACATTAATTTAAAATGACAGGACATCACATTTTAGAAAACTTTTTTATACTACATCAAAATATGTATGCATATAGATAGGGCAAAGGCATTAAAGTCTGCCCTATTTTTACATTTTTCACTTGTATAATTACTTCAATTTTTTAAAAACCAACATTTTCAGAACATTTGTTCCATGTCTTTACCTATTTGCTACTTATTTAAAAACTGAAAAGAATAGTTCCAAAAGAAAAAAAAAACATCTTTATTTCATTTTCTCAGGTATGCCTACTATTATTAGTAAAAAAAACTATTTGTCACAAAAAAATCATCAGACTGAATGCTATGTGTTTTTCTATATCTCTAAAATGTTCATAATATATAATATATAATCTAAAAATGTGAATTATGAAGACATACCTTTGTGTAAGGGTTGTGGCATCATTAAGATCTGAATGAGCAAAAGTGACGTTACATCTTGATAAAGAATTGGAACCTCAGGCTGCTGCTCTTCATTTCCCAGCCTAAAAGAAAAATGCAAGATAACGTTAGCTAGTGTTGTGTATCTTTTGTTTCTAATTCTTTTTATATTTTACATATATGTTTATGGAACAAAAATAAAACTTTAACAAACAGAGAAATTTCAAAAACAATACTTAGGAATCATATTTTTTTTGCCTAAAAATATTATCTTTTTTCTTTTTTGGAGAGGTTTTTGCTATAGAGCATGTGCGCGCGCCAGAAAGGCACAGAGAAACAGAGAGACAGAAAGTGAAAAATCAGCCCCCCAGGGAGGACGGCCACTCCGCAATCCCTTCTCCATTCTCCTCTCGGGATCTTGAGCACACACGCACACATGCCCGGCGTGAGTTTAAGCCACCGGATCCAGGAATAGAAGTGTGGTCAACTACATGGGAGTCCAGTGACATAGCCATTACACTGAATGCTGGTCCCAAAATATTATCTTTTAAACTCATGTTTCCTTCACTCTTCTGTAACCTTTTTGCACACTAGCAATTAAGAGACTGAAATTGAAATTAAGAAAGTTATCCCATTTACAATAGCTACACACATACACACACACACACACAACTAGAAATAAAACTAACCTAGAAGTGAAAGATCTTTACTATGAATATTGTTTTAAAAAATTAAAAAGTTGAAAAAGATTTTGTAAAAGAGAAAGATATTCCTTTTTCATGGATTTGAAGAACTAATACAGTTAAAATGCTGTGATCTATAAATTCAATGCAATTTCTATTGTAGTATCATCAACATTCTTTACAGAAATAGAAAAAAATCATAAAATTTGTCGGCAATTACAAAAGGCTCTGTATTGCCAAATGTTATACAAAAAGAATAAAGTTGGAGGCATCTCATTACCTGATTTCAAAATATATTATCAAGTCATAATAACTAAAACAGCATGATATTAGCATACAAATACACAGACCACTGGAAATGAATCCAGAATCCAGAAATAAACCCAACAACATACAGGCAACTGATTTTTGATGAAGGTCACATGACAATCCAATGAAGAAAAACTGGTCCTTTTAACAAATGGTGCTGGGAAAACTGGATGTTCACTTGCAGAAGAATGAAACTAGATGCCCATCTCTCAACATTTACAAAAATTAACTATGGCCAGCCTGTGGCACGGTGGTTAAGGAAGCCAGGTTACATAAGGTTTACTACACAGTTTGAGTTCTGGATCTGGTAGCTTGAAAAAAACATGTCAGGTGCATGTACATGACTGCCCCAAATCCTGACAGATTGGAGAAATGGAGCACAAGGGATTATAGTGTGACCATGTCCCAATGGGAAGTGCTTTTTCCTTCTCTCTCTGTCTCTGTCTCTGTCTCTGTCTTTCTCTAGTGAGTGTACGTGTCCTCTAGCTTACAAAAAGAACAAACCAAACAAATTCCCCCAAAACAAAAATTAACTCAAAACAGATTAAGGATGTAAATATAAAGTCTAACATCATAAAACTAATTGGAGGAAATATTTCAAGATATTGGAGTAGGCAAAAAATTCTTAAATATGTCCCCAAAAGCAGGGACAGCAACAGAAAAAATAGGCAAGTACAATTATATCAAACCTAAAAAGCCTCTGGACAACAAAAGGAACAGTAATTATACAACCCAGAGGATGGGAGAAAATACTTGCAAACTATATTTCTGATAATGAATTGTAACTAGAATACATAAGAAACTCAAACAGCTCACCTTAAAACAAACAAACAAACCCTAATAATTCAATTAAAAATGAGCAATTGTCCTGACCAGACAATTCTTAGAGGAAGACAATAGCTAAAAAGCATATGAAAAAATGTTCAGAAATGCTTCTCATAAATGAAATGCAAATGAAAACCACAATGAGGTATCATCTCACCCATTAGAATGGCTATGATCAAAAAATAAAGAACAACAAGTGCTGATGAAGCTGTTAAGAAAAGGGAACACTTGTGCAGTGTTGGTGGGAATGTAAATTACTACAACCACTGTGAAAAACAGTTTGAAGTTTCCTCAAAAATCTAAAAATAGGACCACTATATAAATTCCACTCTTGGGTATTTACCCCAAGGGACAGGAAATCACCCTGTCAGAGAGACATGTGCACATCTGCATTTACTACAGCATTATTGACAATGGCTGTCAGATTATTCACAATGGCTATGTAAATCTAAGCGCCCAAAAACCAATTAAAGGATTAAGAAAACGTAGCACATTTACACAACAGAATACTATTCAGCCATAAAACACACACACACAAACTATATCTGTCATGTGACATGAAGTGAATGAATCTAGTAGATGCACTGCTATATGAAATATATCAGTCTGTGAAAGACCAGTAATATATGTCCCTGCTTAAGAGATACCAAAAGTCCTCACTCCGTGGTAGAAGCTGGTGGACTCTATGGCATAGAAGTCAGAGAAAGTAATAGTAGATACCAAGGCTGCCTGAAGGTAGGTGAGTAGATAATGATTAACAGATACAAGAATTCATGTAAACAAGAGTAACAGGCTTCAATTCAATAAATAGTTCAAAAAAAAAAAAAACTAAAAGAACCGTCAAATATGTATAATACGATGTTCAATGTTGAATTATTTGAATATGTCTCCTTGATTTATTACACACTACGTGCATGCTTTGAAAAAACGTACTATACTCCACAAATATGTATGATCATACAAAAACCAGAAACCACAATTAATCTCAAAAAAAATTACATAGAAAATTACTAAGTCTTACCATGTTAACAACCAGGATACATTAACTTGATTATGAGTTATTCAGATCTTTTAGATTACATCAATTAAATGAATTAATTGCATTAAATGGAACTTAAGGGAATTTGTTTCACTACAAATGGGGTGGCTCATAATACACTTCTTACCACAAACCTAGCACTAAAAAAAAAAATTGTTATACTATTAAAAAAGGTACAGTTCACACAAATCAAGCCACACTGAAAAGGCATGGTTAATATCTCTTATTAAAAGTTGTCTTATGACTAATGTAAAATTCAAATAAAATCTTTAACATTTGTAAAGTTTCAAAAACAGATAAGAAGCAAAGAACTTAAAATATACTACAAAGACAAAATAGTTCATTTTAAGAATAGTACTAGTACTATTCTATGAAAAACACAGAATACACTATAAAGCAGAGTTTATTCTAAAACAATTTTTAGAACTCTTTTAAAAGATAAAACTTTTTGATCACAAGTTCAATTTTTCATGTTAGAGAACAGAAGTAAATCATTAAGATTCCAGAATTAGCTAACTTCTAAAGCAACATTTCGGACTATATTGGAAATGGGCAAAAATTCAACTTTTATTAGGTTCCATCATCCAACAAATACTTACGGATTACCTTCTGTATATCAGGCACTGGACACATTAGTGAGTAAATCAATTCTTGCTGCAATGTAGCTTATATCAGCCAGAGGACGACAGCTCTCTGAATTTCTCCATTCTTCACAAGCATCCTTTCACATACTTGTCTTCCTCTCCAAAGCTACCCTTCCATTAATGCTATGAGTCCTATTATGATCAGTAAAGATCATCTAACTACAAAATTATTTTCCATTGATCTTGATTACTGTAGGTTTATAGTATAGAATTTATATAAAATTTAGTAGGGATGAATTGGCAGCTGGATTCCACATGGCTGACTCTACGATTCAGGTCCCAGACACAGCAGCTTGAAAATCATACCAGACATGTGTGTTTGAGTGCCTAAATCCTGGGAGGAAAATGGAAGACAAGGAACTGCAGTAAGGCCATCCCTGCTG
>NW_006159514.1:2833602-2837216 GCF_000334495.1 Tupaia belangeri chinensis
GGAAAGAGTTCTCACTGCCCCTGCCTTTTCTGTCTCCAGTGAAGGCATGCACCCTATAGCAAAATCTTAAAGAAAAAAAAAGACTGGGAAAAGTGAGAATATTCTTACATTGCCAGTGAAATTTTATAAGGGTATAATCTTTCTGAAAAGCAAAGCTGCACTATGTAGCATGGTACCTGACATCCAGTGAATATTTATCAAATAAATGACTGAAAAACTAAAATCTTTATGCAATTCCATTTATATGAAATATGAATATTATTCTTCAATTCTGGGATTATTATATGAAGTATTAAGAATGCTTAATACATCATGTGATAATGTGGTAGAAAAGGAGAAACAAATTAAATGATGAACACAAAAAAATGAGTAAGTAAATTAGGTATGTTGTTTTAAATTTTTTAATGATGTGGGAATTTGGTTGTAACATGTTGATTTAAAAAGCAGATTTGAAATGTATGTAATATTACTCAATAGTATTTAAAAATGCATTAATATATACACAAAAATAAGATTAGCAATAAGTTTCTAAAAATATTAACAGCAGTAAACATAATTTATAAGATTAGGGGCTGGGGCCAGCATATAGTATGGTGCTTAAGGCACTGGACTCCCACATGGTCAAATGTGGTTTGAGTCCCGGACTCAGCGGCTTGACAATTATGCTGGGCATGTGTGTATATGTGTCCAGATTCTGAGAGAAAAATGGAGGAGAAGGGATTGCGGCTTGGTAATTCCCCCAGGGAGTGATTTCTTATTTTCCCTTTGTCTGTCTCTTTCTGGCGAGCACATGTGCTCTATGGAAAAATCTTAAAAAATAAAAATGATTTGGGGTTATTTCATTTTTTTCTCAAACATTTCTATATGTTTTAAACATTGTATCATAAATATAACTTTTATAATTTTTTTAATTTTCAAAAATAACCTGGTATTTGTTGAATAATGGGAGAATAAAGGTAACTATTCTAAGGACACAAAAATAGATCTTTCTTGGCATATATATAAATGGATATATGAATGAATGGATGAATGGACTCTGTAGAAAAGAGAACCACAGATTTCAGCTACAGGGTTTTTTGTTTTGTTTTGTTTTGTCTGAGAGACTTGCTATAGCATGCATGCGCTCGCTAGAGAGACAGAGACAGATCCCTTCTCCTCCATTCTCTTTTTGGGATTTTGAGCATGCGCACACACACATGCCCAATGAGAATTTCAAGCATCAGGATATGGGACTCAAACCACAGTTGACCTCATGGGAGTCTAGCACCTTAACCACTACGCTACCTACTGGCCCCCAGCTACAGGGTTTAACACCATCATTGTGATAACTTTTTTTTTTTTTTTTAATTCTAGAGGGTGCATGCAGCTGGCCAGAGAGACAGAGAGAAGGAAAGGGAGAAACAGTCCTCAATGGGACATAGTCATGCTGTAATCCCTACTCCTCTGTTTTTCGTCCTGTAAGGACCTGGCCATGCACACACACACGCCCAATGTGTTTTTTCAAGCCACCAGGACCAAGTTTCAAACCACGGTTGGTCAGGTGGGCTCCAGTTCCTTTAGCCACTAGGATATGGGGCTAGCCCTTGATAACTTCTTTTAGAATGCATTTTGTGTGTGTGTGTATATATATATACACACACACACACACATACACACACACACACAAACACACACACACATATATGTATACATATATATTTAACGTAGTTATATACATACATAATTATCCCACGAAGATAAAATAAGGTAAAGATGTACTAAACTCATTTTCAACATTATACTGAAAGTGCAAGCTCAGACAGTAAGATAAGAAAAAGTAACAAAAAGTATATGAGAATAAATAAAACTGTTTACTCAAATAAATAGAAAAAAAATAGCTATAATATTGATCTTTAACTTTGCCACTCATGCTTCTATGTATATTAGGCTTGGTATTCCACTTTGAAAGCATGAGTGTGTCAAGGCCTTTGAATGGCATATGTCATTTCTGGGAAATGTATCTGGAGACTTAAGTATCGGCTTTCTACAAATAACTGGACCCCTTGTTTTAAACAGAAGAAATGCATATTGAAGTAGTTTCATGATTTGTTTAGCATTATAGGAAACAAGATGGTACTGAGTTTTTTTCAAATGGTTATGTAAGCAAAGCTGAACTGTGTATCTTCATTCAGGAATATGTTATGGAATGAGTGTTAAGACTATTGGTAGGGGAGAAAGTGGGTTTGGTTAAATGGATCTCTTATGGCCCTATTATGATCTATCCCTTCCTTGAAAGTTTTGAAAAGGGGAAAGATCATTTTGTTGCATTTCCCCATTCTTGTTTTTAAAATTAAGAACATATTCCAAGCCCTATAAATGACTTGTATTCTACTTTTACATTTGAATTAAAGATTGTTAAACATGAAAAAAAAAAACCTGTCTGTTCACAGAAAATGTGATCATCTACATAGAAAATCTGAAAGAAATGACAAAAAAAAAAGGTCCTGGAACTAATTTAAATTATATACAAAAATCAATTGCTTTCCTATGTACCGGAAATGAACAAGTAGAATTTGAAATTAAAAATACAATGCCATTTACCTTAGGATCCCTCAAAATTAGATACATGTAGGGGACCAGCAGTTAGCGTAATGGCTATCGCTGGACTCCCATGTAGTCAACTGCGGTTCGTGTCCCGGGCCCGGTGGCTTAAAACTCATGCCGCGCACGTGTGTGTGCGTGCCCAAGATCCCGAGAGGAGAATGGAGGAGAAGGGATTGCGGCGTGGCCATCCCCCCTGGGGGGGGATTTCTCGCTTTCTGTCTCTCTGTCTGTTCGAATATCAGACCTGGAGGCTTGAAAAACACTCCAGGTCCATGTGCATCCTTGTCCAAAATCCTGAGAGGAGAATGGAGGAGAAAAGATCGCAATGCGACCATCCCCCAGAAGATGATTTCCCTCTTTCTTCCCCTCTCTCTCTCTGTCTTTCTCCAGTGAGTACATGTGCGCTATAGCAAAAGAAGAAAGAAAGAAAGAAAGAAAGAAAGAAAGAAAGAAAGAAAGAAAGAAAGAAAAGAAAGAAAGAATGAATTTAAAAAAGGAGAGTAGCATTCTGTGATATTTCTGCCAAAAGTTTATAACCTAAATCTAATCACTAGGAAATGCTGGACAAAAACAAATTAATGAACATTCTGCAAAATAACTGATCTGAACTCTTCCCCCAAAATGTCAGTACTATGAAACACAAAGAAAAACTCACGATCAATTTCAGATTAAAGAAAATTAGAGACATGAGTACTAAATGCAAGCATGATCTTGAGTTTTCTTTTATTATGTAAGACTTACTGAAGTAATTGGAAAAATAGGAATGGTCAATATTAATCATTTCCTTTATGAATATCCAATTTAGCCAGCACCATTTATTATAAGCTTATGCTCCTCAGTGTCAAAAATAAAAAAAAAAAAAAAGGAAAGGAAAAGAAAGGAAAGAAAAGAAAAAGGCAGACTTTAAATAACAAGGAAAACAAAAAACTAAAACAAACATAATGATAAATCAAGTTGATGGTATTACAACATAAGAAATGTTACCTCAGGTAACTTAAAACAGTACTTAGACTATACATCCCTAAGTGGTA
>NW_006159514.1:2837229-2914491 GCF_000334495.1 Tupaia belangeri chinensis
TAGGGAAAAAAGAGAATTCATGGACAGAGTAATACTGGTAATTTTTCAAAATAACTGTAGTTCTAAAATAGTTTGGCAATTAAATTACTATGACTAGGAATTAACATCTTCAGAGTAAGAGAAAAAAGGTGCAAATAACAAAAAAGTTAATAAATACAATAAAAACCTTGCAATCTTATGTTTGAATTAAAAATACCAATAAGAGGGGCCATCAGGTGGTGTGATGGTTAAGGGCACTGGAATCCCATGTGGCTAATCATGGTTCGAATCCCAGACCTGGCAGCTTGCTTTCTTGCTTTCTTTCTCTCTCTCTCTCTTTCTGTCTTTCTCACTCTGTCCCTTGCTGGTAAAAATTAAATAAATAAATAACTTTAAAAAAAAATGAAATACCAATAAAAACCCAAGATTTTTCTCTCCTTTAAACAACAACAACAACAACAACAAAATCCATAACTCTATCTATTGAAAACAGCCTACATGCAGTAATAACCCAGTAGCTATGTATCGTACATCCCCTAGTACCCAGACTGTGGCCTCTAAATACCATTTACTGTTAGAAGGAACTGCATGGAGAAACAGCTGATTCTGAGAATAAAGTAGAAAATATACAAAATGAACGTGAATCAACTTGTGCCAGAAAGCGAGGATATTATCAAAAATACTTGACTCATGTCAAAAATACGATAGTCAACCTAGAGAGATTCTCACTGACCTAATAGGGAGCAACTTGTATTGAAAAGAACAAGACTGAAATTGAGTAAAACACATTAGTTGTACAAAAATACATAAGATCATAAAATAACAGCAATACTGACTTACTGGTCATCACTGTATGTTGCAAAAGCATCAGCTCATTACTTAAAAATTTTATAAATCGAGGGGCAGGCAGGTGACCTGTTAAGGTACAGGACTCCCACAAGGCTAACTATGGTTCAAGTCCTAGACCTGGCGACTTGAGAATCATGCTGGGCACATGTGCAGGCGTGCCTAAGATCCCAGGAGGAAAATGGAGGAGAAAGAATTGTATTATGGCTACTCCCCCCTCCCCTGAGGTACAATTTCTCACTTTCCCTCTCAGTGTCTCTTTCTTCAGCAAGTACACATACCCTATGGCAATCAATCAATAAAGTAAATTTTATGAATCAGGAAAGAATCATGCATTCATTCCACCAAACTATTTCAGGATCAACAAATAGTTGATATAGAAAAGGTCTTCTTTATAGAAATATCCCCACCAGTAAATCAGAAGGATGGATTTATTTTAAATCACTATTTTGTCTACAGAAAAATAAAAACCATTAGGTAAAATACTTACGGGAAATTTTACAATGGATGAATCAAACTAAGGGTCCCTAAATCTACTGTTTCTATTCATTTTGCTGTCATCAACAACTGAATAACGCACTATGTCATTTATAAATAGATGCTTATTTATCTCACAGTTCTGAAGGCCCAAGGTGAAGGGATCACATCTGATCTTGTTGGCAGAACTCTGCAATCTCAAGGCACTACAGGGCATGACACAGCAAGAGACTGCATATTTTCATGACTGTTACTGCATCTGATCTGGTTTCTCGCTTCCTTCTTATAAAACTACAAGTATTCAGTCGTGGGGGCCCCAATATACCTTGTTTAATCCCAATCACCTCCTACAGGCAGCTCCTAATACTACAGATAGATGGAGTCTTCACCCTCTTAATAATCATCACAATAGGAACCAAATTTAAACACAACAATTTTAAGGAGACACATTCAAATCATAATACCCACGAATCAATTTGGACATGAAAAGAGGAGCAACCATCATTATGTGCCTCTATTTGGGTGTTAAAAAACAATGGGGGGCCAACAGGTGATGTGGTGGTTAAGACACTGGATCCCACATGCCCAACTCCACAGTTTGAGTCCCGGACCCAGCAGCTTCAAAAACATGCCAGGCGTGTGTGTGTGTATGCCCAAAATCCTGAGAGGAGAATGGAAAAGAAGGGATTACGATGTGGCTATCTCCGTGGGGAGTTATTTCTCACTTTCTCTTTCTGTATCTCTCTCTCTCTCTCTCTAGCGAGCATATGCACCTATAGTAAAAATCTTAGAAAAAAAAGGGGAGGAAGGAGGGGTTCTTTAAAAGTTTTTTTTGGTTTTCTTTTATGATTTCTTATTTATATTTAATTATTACACATCTTTATATTGTACAATATGGTTTTTCAAAGCATGCATGCAGAGACTATCACTGACGTCAAAGATATTACCATATATATTATTTTCAACAGACTACATTCTTGTATCTATTAATTTTTTTTTCTGAGACCCTCCTACAGAGCAAAAGAAACAATAAGTAGAGTGAAAAATACAACCCAAAGAATTGGAGAAAGTATTTGCAAACTATCCTTCAGATAAGGGACTAATAATCAGAATATACAGGGAACTCAAGCAGCTTACTCACCAAAAAGTCCAATTTTAAAAATGGAAAAATGAGGGACCAGCAGTTAGCATAATGGCTATGTTGCTGGACTCCCACGGAGTAGACTGCGGTTCAAGTCCTGGACCTGGTGGCTTAAACTCACGCTGGGCGCTTGTGCATGCTTGCCTAAGATCCTGAGAGGAGAATGGAAGAGAAGGGATTATGGCATGGCCATCCCCCCACCCCGGGGGGTAATTTCTCGCTTTCTGTCTCTCTGTCTTTCTCTGCCTGGCTGGCAAGCGCACGCGCCCTATAGCAAAAACCTCTCAAAATATATATATATATATATGGAAAAATGAGCTGAATAAAAGATTTTCTTACTTTGCATAAATTTGTATGCAATTTTTACAGAGCATAATGATAAACTTTTAATTTTTACTATGTATTTCTGTGTTTCATAGGAAAATATGAAAAAATACATAGATTTATATAAAAGTTTCAATCTATTTTTATACCTATTTCTTCTTTTATATTTTTTATTTCAATTTCTTTAATACATTCAATAACATATGTCACTTAGCTTGCAAAGTGAATATTTCAACATGTATACATTTCTCACAAATCCAGTTGAGAATACTACACACATCATCCTCAACTATTTTTTAAAAACAGTTTTAATTGATTTTAATCTTCTAGTAATACTTACTGTGAATTCATCTCTTCTAACTGGGTGAGTTTTCTCCAGGGATTATACTCAGAGTCAATGCTATAAAGCCGCATGTGCAAGGCTAATACATGGAACAGCTGATCTGAATAAATTTTAAAAAGGTAATTAGAAAGTTTGCACAATTCTTCCTGATCAAAATTCAGACAAAATTTCTAGTTATTCATAAGGAAATCTGTTTTTTAATCCTCATAATTGTAATTTGCAGAGTTTTAGTCCGAATTACTTCACATTGTCTTTTAAGGTAAACTCTGAAATATGTATCTAAATAATTTTTACTAGAATCTGGACTGTCCTTATGTTCAATCTTAATAAAAGAATAGTTTGTTTTCCCCATCTCTTATCATAGACTTACTTTTCCTTTACTTTATTCTACACTTTTGCCACTGCACTTCTCACTCTTGTGTCCTCTTAACCAAAATTTACTAGTCATCTTCACTTCCCTACCCTGCATAAAAAGAACAATAACATCCTTACAATTCACCATTGGGTGAAATTATTTCTTTGCCTAGTATTTTCTCCTGAATCTTGTTTGGGCATCATCTTTTGATTTGACATGAAAAGAAAAAAAAAAAACTGAAATAAGAGTATTATTTACAAGTACTATTCCAGCCATTTTAATTTATTCAATCTGAATTAAGACAATAATCTACCAGTTTTAGTTCTGCTCATCACATTTCAAAGAAACTTTTGTTTAAATATTTTAATTATTCAGAAAAAAAAAAAAACTAAAGTTGTGTTTTGTATCAGATGTCCATTCTTTGGTATAAAAGACCAGGATTGGGTTATTCTGCTAATAATACTCAAAGATATTTGCAAATCAAAAGTCATGCTCTAGAAAGTCAGGTAATACTTCCTGATACATGATCAAAACTAATTATTAAAACCAGGGGGGAAAAGTGACCTGAATGACACAAACCGATTGTCACTTATTCTCTAAAATAAAATAATCAAAACTAAACCATATTTCATTTCTCTGAGCAACAAGTTAAGAAATTAATTATACCTTATTATTAATTTAGCCAAGACCCATCAACTCTTATGTGATGTGGTGTGGTGTGTGTGTTTGTGTGTGTGTGTGTGTGTGTGTATGCACAGTAATTCTGGGAAGCAAAATGAGACATAATGAGTTATAGTATGAGCAAAATAAATGTTCTACTCTGTGGGGCAGAGTAGAGGAAATTTATTTCTGTCAAGTGTCAATCTGATCTTTCTATAACAAACATAAGAACCTAAATACTTGGGACCAGCAGATGGAGTAATGGTTACACTACTAGACTCCCATGTAGTCGACCACTGTTCGAGTCCTAGACCCAGTGGCTTCAAACTCATGCTGGGCACGTGTGCATGTGTGCCCCAAATCCCAAGAAGAGAATGGTGGAAAAGGGATTGTAGCATGGCCATCCGCCTTGGGGGTGAGGGT
This sequence comes from Tupaia belangeri chinensis, assembly GCF_000334495.1. Lineage (NCBI taxonomy): Eukaryota > Metazoa > Chordata > Mammalia > Scandentia > Tupaiidae > Tupaia > Tupaia belangeri. The sequence continues at coordinate 2,841,778 of NW_006159514.1, forward strand.
GTGAGGGGGTGGGGGGGTGGTTTCTCACTTTCTGTCTCTCCAGCAAGCTCATGTGCTCCACAGCAAAAATCTCTCTCTTAAAAAAAATAAACAAAAAGGAAAGAACCTAAATACTTGACCATTTCACCTCTTAGATAGTCAGTGAACAGTCTAAATTCTCTCTTAAAATTTCTTTATCCTGGGCCAGCCAGTGACATGGTGGTTAAGGAATTGAATCCTACATGGCTGACTATATGGTTTGTGTCCCAGACCAGTGGTTTGAAAAAGTACACCTAGAATCTCAAGAGCAGAATGGAGAAGAGGGATGGGACATAGCCATCTCTTGAGGGGGTAATTTCTCACCTTTTCTCTGTCTCTTTCTCCTGTAAGTGCACATGCCCTATGGCAAAAATCTTTTTAAAAAATAACCTTATCCTGCTGGGTTTGTGAGGCACTTGGAGTGAGGGTTCTGGATCCTGACCACAAGATGAGGAGCCCAGGGCCATGACAGATGAAATGATAAGCTGTCCAAGTCACACAGCTAATTAAACAGCAAGGCTGAGATTAGAACTCAGGTTTCCTGTCTTCCAAGATTGTTAAAATGAGTCTGCAGAAATAAATCACTAGTGACTTCTTGAAGCAAATAAAATTAAATCCCAGAGTGGATTATTGAGGGGCCTTGGCTTTATTGGTTGGCCATATGAATACAATCCTGGAGCAGATAGAAGAATATGTAAATGGACAACTGAAAAATAAGTATAGGGGTGCATTTATCTGAGGAAACAACATGTACATAAGTTCACAGAAAAGAAGATGAGGACACCAGAGAGCAATACTTTTCATAGTTGGATATATTTTTTATGAAGTTCTTTTCTATTTTTTTTTTTATGATGTAATGTGTCCTGTTTCACAAGAGTTGATTTTTTTTTTACTGATGTGATATAAATGTATAAAACTGTGGATTTAATTATAAAAAAATTTTTCATATTTAAATTTTACTCATTGCCTTTTACTTCTATGTCTGTATATAGACTGTTAAAAGAGGGACCAGCAGTTGGGATAGTGGCTATGTCGCTGGACTCCCATGTAGTCGATCACAGTTCGAGTCCCAGATCCGGTGGCCTAAATTCATGCCAGGCACATGTGAATACATGCCCAAGATCCCAAGAGGAGAATGGAGGACAAGGGATTGCAGCATGGCCATCCCCCCTGGGGGGTGATTTCTCGCTTTCTGTCTCTCTGTCTCTCTGTCTTTCCAGCGAGTGCACATGCCTTATAGCAAAAAAACCTCTCCAAAAAAAAAGAATGCTAAAAGAATAAAAAAGATCAAAACTAAAACAAAATGACTTTATTAATAGCTAACACTAGCTGAATTACTTACTGTATGCCAGGTACTATATCACCTTGAATTATCTCAATTAATTTTCTTAAATATCCTACTGTGTAGGTAATATTGTTATGCCCATTTTTGAGACAGGTAAGTTTCCAGTTTCCCTATAAGTTTCCCATTTTCCCTGCAACCTGGTTTCACAGATGACACTAAAACCAAGGGAAGTTTTAGCAGAGGACTAACATGATGAGAGATATATTGGTAACTTATTTCAATTCAATTATACATATGATTGATTTTACTATCTACATAATTTATAACCAAAAAAAGTGTTTTAAACACTAAAACCTAAAAGTACTTAAAAGTCAAAATTCTCCTAGCAGAAAAATATTATCTTAATTTGCAAGGTGGGAAGTTTTGTATTCTTTTTTTATAGATGTTAACCGGATCAAAGAGCTCTTTTTAATAGATCCTTTCAAGATGAAGGTCAATTATCTTAGTTTCTCTGATTTAATTAAAACATAGAAGCTTCTATTGTACTAACCTGTTTTGCATTTAAACCATGTCTCAGAAATAATGTTGCAATCAGCCTATTTTACTAGACTCTACCATAATTTAAAAAAATAAGAAAGAATTTCAACTGTAAGAAGGAAATGTTTTTAATCTTCTTTCTACAGATGAGGAAATAGGCCCAAAGAAAGAAGTACCTTCCCAGCTCACACTAATAGTCTCTGGAAAAGCTAAGAATACAATTCAAGATCTGCATCTTCTTATTTCTACTACCACAATTCTCCTTAAGGTTTTTATGATTAAAAGTACAATATTCCTTTTTCTAACATTTACAACACACAGACACACACACACCAACAATTCCTATAAAAATTGAGATTGCAACTCTGAGTCATCTTCTAAAGCTATTACTCTAACATATCATAACAGTCTTCAGCATTTAGTCTTACCAGTAAGAATGACCTATATATTAATTTAGCAATGAAAATATCTCCTATACTAGAAATATAATGAAGCAGCAGGATGAGGAGAACCCATGATCATAATCAAAAAGTTAAACTGAAAACCAACAGAAAAAATAGATAAAATATCAACAGCATGCATGACATTTAGTAAGTGAAAAAGTGCATCAAGAAAGCTTATAAGCAAAATTTTGAATAGTGAGAGCAAAAGAATAGATAATCAACTCTTTTTCTGCTGTGACGCATTTTATAATACTGAAGTTTGACCTAAATTTTTTTTTTTTGGAGAGGTTTTTGCTGTAGGGTGTGTCCGCTCGCCTGAAAGACAGAGAGAGATAAGAGAAACAGAAAGCGAGAAATCATCCCCCGGGGGGATGGCAACACCACAATCCCATCTCCTCCATTCTCCTCTCGGGATCTTGGGCACGCATGCACATGCACCTGGCATGAGTTTAAGCCACCAGGTCCAGGACTCGAACTGCGGTCGACTACATGGGAGTACAGTGACATAGCCATTACGCCAACTGCTGGTCCCAGTTTGACCTACATTTATTATAAAAGGATTCTGGAAATGAAAAAGAAATCATTAATTTATATTAGGTTGTTGGGAAAGTCATGTCATATATTTCTGTTTTTCTATGCAAAATTGCATTATGACCTTCCCAATGACCCAAGGGATGTCCTGTGATTTCACCCTATGTATTCAGGTGGTACCACTGGTTAGTAGGAGCTAAGAAGTCTAAGACTTGAATCCAACCTTTGTACTGGCCATGTGTCCTTGAGCAAATAACCTAACCTTAGTTTTATCATCTGTAAAATGGGTATAATACTACTTTTTGGCTGTTATATAAAATGGCAGTTATAGTAACAATATACACCTGTGGTGTGTATACCACTGTGCTTATGCACAACTCATACACCTACATGGTTTCTAAGAATAAACTTTAAGGGACCAGCAGATGGTGTAATAGTTACATTGCTGGATTCCCACTTGGCTGACCGCAGTTTGAGTTCCAGATCTGATGGCTTGAAACACACTGGGCACATGTTCATGTGTGTCCAAAATCTCAAGAGTAGACTGGAGGAGAAGGGATTGCAGTATGGTCATCACCCCTGGGGCGTGATTTCTTGCTTTCTATCTATCTCTGTCTCTCTGGCAAGCACATGTACCCTATAGCAAAAATCTCCCTAAGAAAAATAAAATAAATTTTAAGTAGAATAAGCATATACAAACTTGAGGCTTTACAGCTAAAATTAGAGGTTAAGATACATTAGAAACATAAGATTTCTATATAAAACTCTACCCTCTAAAGATGTTAACATATATTTTTAACTCTCTTCTCTCCTCGGACCTCTCCACTCTTTATTGGTTCTCTTCCAGTTACCTATTACTTTTTCTTCTTCTTTTTTTTGCACTGGCTCTCACTATATCATGATCCTCCTGCCTCAGTCTCCATTAAGGACTGTAGCATGTGCTACTGTGCCTAGCTTTGTAGCAAGGACTGGGAATAGAACAAGTTGGGCACTGTATATGCCCAAAGTTCCAAGAGGAGAAGGGACTGCAGCATGGCCATCTCCCCACCCCCTAGAAAGGTACTCTCTCACTTTCCCCCCCGCCCTCTGTGTCTCTCTCAATTGTGCATGTGTCCCATAGCAAAACTTAAAGGAAAAAAAATTCTTTGATGGAAACAAAAAGTCAAATTTAATCACCCTTTCTATCTTAACATAAAAGACCATTTTACAAAAAATACTGTAAAATAAAAACATAACTTCAAATTTATTATATAACTGACAGTCTTAAATGAATATCTCTGAAAACCACACACACAAAACACTATTATAAAAATTTTTATTATCTCAGGAATATCCACCTAAGAAAACTAAACCCAAACTTAAATGCATGTGCATATTCCAGGGAGAGGGCAAGGGAGAGAGAGAAAAAAATTGATAAAGTACCCACCATGAGGAACAGTCATGCCACAATCCCTTCTCCATTTCTCCTTCCTTTCAGGATTTTGAAAGTGCAGGCACACTCCCCCCATGTATTTTTCACATGGGCCCGAGACTCAAACCGCACAGTCATGTTGGATCCACCAGGCTACAGGTTTGCCCTAAAATCTTTCAAAAATTATTTTGAACAGATGTCCATTTAGCTCAGCACCAGCTTGTAAATTCTGGGTCTGTCAATCATTTCTAAACACGTAAGAAATCCAAAACTAGAAGATTATTTCTTAGTATAACCCACACTGAAGACATATCCTACAGACTTTTATAAAATAGGTAGGTTCCATCTTAAATTCCTCAGACAAGGTATGGAATAGCTCTAAGAAGAAATCAACACCTATAGCCCTGGGCCCCAAGAGATAGGATGTTGATGCCATGGGTAATGGGCTCTGTTTCCTCTCTCCCCTATCCCACTCTTAAGCAAGTCAGGCAGGGTAGGGAATAAAGTGGCAACTGTGGTAGAATTTTAAAGGGTGAAGAGACATGTTTAATGATTATTCTCAACTCATGTGTCTAAAACCATTTCATCCTTACATTAACCATGACTGATTTATTAGATAGCCAACTCAGGTATGTACCATCATCTCCATTCACACAAGAAGACAAAACTTTAGGTGACTTTCCTGAAGTCCGACAGGTAACAAAGAGGACTAGAATTGAGGTCTTCTAACTCCAACCCAGTGTTCTTTCCAGCACAGCGCTCTTTGTTGCCCTAGTCAATAACAGCGCAGATGCACCAAGCCCTTTAGTGCAGTGGCTAAGATTTGTACATGAGATGCACACTGCCTGACCCTGGTTGAAATTCTAATCCTGGTGGCATGAAAACAAAGCAAAAAATGCATTGGGTGTGTACACGTGCAGGATGAAAATCCTGACAGAATGACCATGCTTCACTGGCAAGTGCTTTCTCTCTCTTTCTCTGTTGAACACATTTGCTCTCTATTAATTAAAAAAAAAAGATAACATATAAAGTATAAATTATTTGTGTGTATTTCTCTAAATATGGGTACATACGAATTTTGGGGTAAGATTGGGAAGTTTTGCTTAGTTTGAAAAGGTCCCCCATCTCCTTTGGAGAAAGGTATAAATATGAAAGGAAAAGGATGTCTTTAGTACTTCACTATTTTCCATACTGTGTGTTCTTCTTCCGCCTCTTGGAGTTTCTAGGCCTTCACTCCCAGATGTGCACTGCCATTATTTTCTAGTTCCCTCAAATAGCGCAAGTATCAATATTAGCTTCATCAAATTGTTCTCCTACTTTCATGCTTAATGCCGAGCAGCCTCCCCTTCCACCTTTACAACATAGCTTGGGCTGACACTGGGCGGAGAGGACATAATTCTGCTTCCACATCTAAGATGTCCAAGAAAGGAAAAGAAGTCAGTTCTTAGGACTAAGTTTCTCCTTGCCAAAGAAGACATGATCCATGAATTTGGGCCTACTTTAAGCACCTTATTTAAAATGGAGGTGGAGAACTGTCCATTCTCATTGCAAAAGAAAAGAGCTGCCTTTCCCTAAGCCAAGTAAAAACTCTTGTGCCTTGACAGTGGAAATGTTTATCCTTGGTAGTTAGGGCCTAGAATGTACAAATCATAAATACAAAAAGGTCTGGTTCCCTGGGCCATAAAACATTATAGAGATTCAGAAAGATTTTAAAGAATAAAGTTTCTCCTCTAACTCAAATGTCTATGCCATATTCTCACTTCTACTCCAGGCCTCCTCAAATAAAGAACGTATTTTGTTCTCAATAGATAAACTATATGACAACAATAAATCCCATCTTACCCTGTTATGGTCTCAATAATGGCTTACCCTCCAAAGGTTTGCGTTTTAGAATTTGGTCTCAATGTAAGAGAATTGGGAAGTGGTGAGGCTTAACAGGCAGTTACTGGATCACAGAAGTACTGACTTCATGAATGGATTAATATTGTCCAGTGAGAGCCAAGTGGGTTCTAGCTCTCTTGAGAAGTAGTTGGCTCTCACTTCTCACGAGAGTAGGTTGTTATATAAGGAAGATAGTTGTTTCCAGGTTACTCTTTCTGCATGTACCTGCCATCCTCTTTCCTTCCTGTAAACTAGGCTATGACGTAGGTCAGCCTGATATAAGCCTTATGTATTTGGACTTTCCAGTCACAAGAATTATGAATCAAATAAACCTCTATTTCCTTATAAATCACCCAATCTCAGGTATTTTTGTTATAAACACAATAGCTGACTAAGATACTGTCTAATATAATCTCTTAATAGGTCAATAGAATGTTGTCAAGTGCTTTCTTTTAAAAAAAAAAAGGAAAATCCAGTGGATTAAATGTTTTCACTACCACCCCCAAATTCACGTGTTACAATGCTAATCACCAAAGAGATTATATTAGGAGACAGAGCTCTTGGGAAATGATAAGGTCATGAGAGTAAGGCCCTCATAAATGGGGATTAGTGCTCTTACAAAAAACACCCCCATCTCCATGCCAGGTGTATAGCGTGTACCAGTAATCTTAGCTATATTGAAGACTGGGGCAAAAGATTATGTGTTTGAGGGACCAGCAGATGGCCTAATGGCTGTGTCACTGGACTCCCATGTAGTTGACTGCAGTCTGAGTCCCAGACCTGGTGGCTTAAACTCATGCAGGGCACGTGTGTGTGCTTGTCCAGGATCCTGAGAGGAGAATGGAGGAAAAGGGATTGTGGCATGGCCATCTCCCCTAGAGGAGTGAGTTCTTGCTTTCTGTCTCTCTGTCTCTCTCTGTCTTTCTGGCGAGTGCATGCGCCCTGTAGCAAAAACTTCTCAAAAAAAAAAAAAAAATCATGAGTTTGAGGCTGGACTAGATACATAGTGAGACTCCTTCTCTTCAAAGAAAAATAGTAAGAACCCCAGAGCTATGCTTTGCCCTTTATGCTATGTGAAGTTTCAGTGAGCAGTCAGCTGTCTAAGAGAAAGCAGGCCCTCACCAGATAATGAACTTGGTTTTGTCTTGATCTTAGACTTCTCAATGTCCATATCTGGGAGAAATAAATTAATGTTGTGTATAAGCTATTCAGTCTATTGTATTTTGTTAGAGGAGCTCAGACAGACTAAGAAGAAAATTGAGTTAAAAATTAAATGTTATTGGGGTCATCAGGTGGCATGGTGGTATGCTGGACTCCCGCATGGCTGACTGCAGTTCAAGTCCCAGACCTGATGGCTTGAATATCACACTGTGCGCACGCATATGTGTGCCCAAAATCCCAAGAGGAGAATGGAGGAGAAGGGATTATAGCATGGCCATCTAGACATATGACAAACAAACAAACCTGCTATTTTTCTCTGTCTCCTTACCCACATCCCCTCAATGTGATAATGACAATGCTGAAATAGTAGCAATCATAATGTCGAGATCTACAATCTATATAGAACTGAATTATAAAATTGAATCTCAACACCAGACCAGCTCTCCAAGAAGTTCTGAAGGGAGTGCTTTACCAGGAAAACTAAAGTCATACAGACAGAAATAAGAGAACAAAAAGCAACCAAGAAAATGCTAAGGACAAGTCTGGAAATAGCAATATTAACATTGATTGTTAATTTCCAGGATCGTACCACAGTAACACTGCAGATTCAACAGAAGAGAGATTAATTACATGAAACTGAACTGGTGAAATAGAATTTTATGACTTTTGACTAAAACAGTACTGATTTTGTTTTTTAACTATGCTTTGTTTTCCAGATTTAAGGATTTTGTTTTTCCATTGAGCTGTTGGTAGGTTCAGCAATATGTTAAAATGTTGTTTTTTGGGGTTTGTTTTGCTTGCTTGCTTGTTTTTAAATTTGAAACATAAACTTGTATCCATTCCTGACTCCTCTGGAATTGGAAAATATTTGTGAGTGTTCTTATTTTGTGGCAGAATGGTTATTTACATAAATTCAACAATACCTGTTGCCTTTCATCAGAAATTGGAAATGCTCATTATTGCCAGGGCTTTGACTGGAATGTCATATTTGAAGATATAACCAGAAAACTATGAAACTAAGGTAGATATCAAGAAAGCCAACAGAAGCTCTTAGAAAGATTGCCTGGCACCATAAACAGTTCTGCCTGGCAGAGATTAGAGAAGCCATATGAAAGAATTAGTACCATAAAATAACCTGGACTTTTCCAACCTATTGTAATCAGTAGAGATTGCAAAAGAGCAACCACACCAGAGAATTATCTTGAGAAAGACTTTGAAGGAAGAAAAAGAGGCTAACATTTGCTAGGAGGTGGTAAACTACAGAATACTTGGTAGGCAGAACTGAGTTTAGGAAGGCTCGTGTGTGAATTGTGTGCTGGGTATTTGCTTCTCAACAGTTTGAGTAGTTGACATGTAAATATTTTCTCAAAAACATTTAAAACCATACTGTCTCTGTTATAGAGTCACAAACAAAATTATAACAAATATTTTGAAAGTTATTTTTTAAATTCAGGGTTTTTAAGGAAATTTTGAAATTTGTTTAGTAACTCTCAAGAACTATGGAGTATGAGCAAAAAAATTTTTGATATATGTAAAGTAAATGTTTATGAGAAAATGATGTGAATAAATAAGTTAATTTTTAAAAAAGGATTACCAAGTCCCTTGCCTATTCCAAAAGTATCCTTATTACTTTAAGTGTTCAAGCAGAGAGTAAAAGTCAAAATACTAGGTATATGAGGCCTGAGTTAGATAACATTTAGAGTAGTAACTAGCTCCAAGACTGATTCTATTAACTTTATTGTTCTGTTAATATTTAACATGCTTTTTCATTGACAGTCTCAGTTTTACTGTCTATATATTACTGAAAATGGGGAACAAAATAAAATACGAGAAAAAAAAATCTTATGGATTATGAGGCTTATCAAAACAATAAAAATTAAAACCCTAAACCTTGCTGTATCCCATATGACTTTATTTTAAGTATAATTTTAAAAACTGCAAGACTTTAACTCATAGCGCACTATTTAACTTTCCTACTGAATGTAATTATGCTAATTAGTGAAGGAAGTAGAGAACCTCCAGATTTGCAAGTAACAGTTAACAACCATGAACATTTTTTAGGACATAACCAGTAATTTTAGAGATGAAGAAGATGAAACCAAACTCACTGTCTGGCTTGCCTAAAAGTATGCCTACCTGGTGTATGTGTGGTGTTGCTAAACAAGAGTGGTAACAGGAATTTTAGAGCCTGGGAAAATTCCAAGACAAGAGTGTGCAGTAGGACATCTTTGATTAAGACCATGGGCTAAAAGTCTTAAAAGTTCAAAATCCTTTGGGACATGTAAGGACAGGGAATATGTCTTACATAACTGAATTTAGAATTAGAAGAGCTGAGTTCAAGTGTAAACTCTGACATTTTCCAGCTGTGTGACTTGGCAAAGCAATCACTCAGAACTTTAGTTTCCTTTTCTGTAAAAAAGAGATAACACCTATTTCACATGGTCATTCTAAAACTAAATACATCATGTGAAAATACTTTACAAACTTTAAAACTACAAATGTAAAGTATTTTTGCAATACCACAGTATGCTTTTATGTGAACTAATGTTTCTAATATTTTACCATGGAAAAGATCCCAAACACATATTTAGGAATAAATTTTATTTTGATTAGATACTGGTAACTTTACCACACTATTTAAAAACTTGTTTGAAAATATGAATGTTGAATGGCATTGAATTACTTCAATCCTATTTGATTTCTCTTTATAAACTTGGCCAGCCATAGATTCTGCCTTTATTATTGTAGAAAGAACAGTCTTGGGGCCAGTAAGTGGTATGGTGGTGAAGGGCACTGGACTCCCACATGGCCAATTGTGGTTTGAGTCCCGGACCTGGTGACTTGCTTTCTCTCTTTCTCCCAGTCTGTCCCTCTCTGGTCAAATTAAAACAAAATAATAAAATAAATAAAGTTCAATAAAATAATTCTTTCAAAAAAAAGAACAATCTTGGGAACCAGCAGTTAGCGTAATGGCTATGTTGCTGGACTTCCACGCAGTTCGCGTCCCGGACCTACTGGCTTAAAACTCACGCCGGGCACGTGTGCGTGAGTGCCCAAGATCCCGAGAGGAGAATGGAGGAGAAGGGATTGCAGCGTGACCATCCCCCCTGGGGGGTGATTTCTCACTTTCTGTCTCTATGTCTCTCTCTGTCTGTCTGGCGAGCGTACGCGCCCTATAGTGAAAATCTCTCAAAAAAAAAAAAAAAAAGAACAATCTTCTTACACCTGTGTGTGTGTGTGTGTGTTCACAATCACACACAGGAATTACACAATCCCTCCAGAACAAAATATATTAAAAGATTTCCTGATTAGATGAATCATCAATTTCATTAAGAAGTTGTGATGAGAGAATATTCTAAAAGTGTGATGTCCTTAAAATTATAAAAAATAAAAGTTCTCCTATTGTTTACTTAATTAATAGAACATTTTCTTACCAACTGTCCCCAAAGATACATTCAAAATGAATTATTTTAAAGGTAATGGAGAGAATGAGTGAGAAAAATAAATACTGACATATGAAGGTTTCCTAGAAATTTCCTGAGACCCTCTGAAACACCATCAATTGAAGTCCTGGTGTTCAACTTAAACTTATAAACTAAGTTTGAATTAGATCTGAGTAAATAACAAATCATAGTAGTGGGGTTTCATATACTACATAAAATATATTACAAGATTTACAGAGTTGCCTTTATAAATATTAGGATAAATTATATGTAATCGAACTATAACAAATCATATAAAAACTGAAATCAATATATTTAAGATTAACTTCATCAGGACCTTTTCACTATTGGTACATTATAATCTCTTACCCACTAAAGTTAAGGGAGGAGACCTAGAAGTGACTATCAATTTAACAATACAAATTAAAATTGAGCAAGGTAAATGAAGTACTAGCTACCAGAGTTTTATTACTATTCTCAAGATTCTGAATAAATTCATCACTTATAAGCCACTGGAAAAATTTAAGTCTCTCAGAGAAAAATGAAATACAGATTTTTTTTTAACAAGAAACTGAAATCTCTTAATTAGACACTTTCTAATACAACAGATTCTGGAATGTTATCAGCCAAAGTCAAATATTAATTAAGAATAAACTGACAAGAAAGAATGATTTATATAACCAAAATGAGAGTATCTTCTAGTTCAAATAGATTAGAAACTAACACTCCTATGTATCAACAACTTCCCCTTTAAAACGTACAACTAAAGCACTGATATAAAATACAGTTTAGGTGCATACATCAAAGAGACAATAATAATAAATACTCATTAAGAAACAACTACTTTAAACTCTAGAATATAAATGATAATCCAAAATATAATATCAAAAACTAATACAACTAATAATAATTTTAAAATAACTCAGTTGAAATTTCATGTTTGTATCTTTAAGTTAAAATTTTTAAATCACTTTTGATCACTCTTTTGCTTTGAAATCAATCCAAAATGACATGACAGACTTTTGAAATAATATATATACCTTATCAAAAAATACACTGATAATTTTAATAATAACTACCCTTGAACAAATTTTATTCCTATACAAATGACATTAGACAATATTTCAACTCCAGTGATTTGGAGCCCATAATTAGCTATATTATAACAAATAAGATAACTCCTAATAGTCACATTAATTCTATAAACAATGACTAAATAGTAACAGCATCAAAACTATGCTCATGAAATACCTAAAGTTCTAGATTACACTCCTGTCAAATATACCTTTACAACAGTACTCACTAATCATGCTCATTTAATAACATAAAGCATACATACAAGTAAAAGCATCCATAATCTCAGTACATTTTAATACACACATCAAAATCAACAAAAATATCTTCAGCAAGAACAACAATGTAATAGGAATCTATAGGTAACATAAATTGTCTTTATCAAAAGATTTTTTCTAAATCAACTCAATGTAAAAATTCTTTTAAAAATATTAAGTTTAAAAACAATTTTTTATAGCTGAGAATACACTGTTTTAATTTTGAACTAATATAAATCTGTATGGCATTGTATACATAGTACAGAAAGCTAAATAGTCATTCATATGATTCTTCTAAATGTAAGATTAAACAATGTGATGTATCAAAACTGAAAATATGCAGCACAAACATAATTTGAAAATACACCAAAATACCATTCTGTCTGTACATGCTTTCCAAAAATGGCATTTTAAAAATGTAGCGCTATTTAATACTTACTTAAACAAGACCTTTTGCCAGCTGTGCTTGCACCACCTGAACACAAATTGCCTCCTCGATGAATCAATTCAAGTTCCAAATTGGTTCTGTAAATAAAGTATAAAATATATCTCAATCATTAGGTTGAAGAGTTTTTAATTTGCTTTTGACATGTCTGAATCAGCCAAGTTCAACTTTATTATTTGTGAAAGCATAGTTTATACACTATTATTAGTATGTTTTCTGATATTTAGAAACAAAAGCAAACGCCTTATTCATCCTTACTGATATGCTCATATTTATACCTGCAAATGTTCTGGTGTATGTTGCAAAGTCCCAATTCAGCAAACACTAAAAACTAGGCCTAACAACAGACAAACAAACAAAAAACTACGACGTATTTCATAACACTGTATATAAATCTCATAAAAAGGTTTTGTGCTTCAACTGTTAGCTACTGGGTAGATGGCAACTGTCATAAAAAATACTGGGGCACACCAATTTTTCTATCAGAGAAATGGTTATCACTCATTGGACCTTAGATGATATCTGGAAATCAAAATAAAGAAACAAAGTCACTAATATCAAAGTGGCTATAAGGAACACATAAAAGAGGAGACTCCAAAAAGTTTATGAAAAATTAAAGTATATGTTGGTGCAAAAAACTTTGAAATCTACAGTTTTTTCATAATACACATTTCACATGAACTTTTTGAAGAGTCTCTTATAATTAATATCAGTCTCTTCTATGAATTTCCAAAATTACAGCTTTATAAAAATACATTGTGTAACTATTGACATTGTTAAACATCAGTATTACTCACAGATTTGAAATTCCAAGGTATATAGCAATTATAGGCTTACAGAATAGCAATAATTAATAAAATGACATTTCAAAAATGAAACTAATGTAGAATCTAAAGATTTATTCAAAATAGTAATAGCAAAAGAATTATGCAAAAATAATAAAATTTCTGCATGATACTTTAAATTGCATTTTATTTTCAACTACAGTAATAAACTTAAACATTTTTATTTTTTATAACTAAAATAACTAGTTTATATCCAAGATATGCATTTGACACCAATAGTGAGATATCAACACTCCCTTTTCAAAAAGGAAAAAAAAATGCCAAGTTTTAGGCTTACTCTTTGCAAGTGAATTCAAGAATGACTATTAGTTTTATTTAAAACAAAACATTTTGAACTGGTTTTAGGTATATTTTGAACACAGAATATTTTGAGATATTTTCATATATTTACTCATAAATGCAAACTGTTAAAATATTAATATTCCTAAGCCTGTACATTTGCCACCCATTTCTAAAGGAATGCTTTAATCCTATCTACTCAGGGGGGGAGAAAGCAATTTAACATTGATAATGTTCCTGCTCAGAGCTCCATCTGGTTGCTGCTGATAAGGGCATCTGTGTGACAAGGGAATTTTCCACCCTTCAGGCGATTTGCATTGCTCACTGAACTTCTAAAAACCTACCAGCAAGGAAGCAGGGACAAGGATTTCATATTAGTGGACAGAAAGCGAGCGGAGACCAGCATGTGTTCCTTCATCAAGGGAATATAAATGAGATCAATATATTTTGTTTTCACAAATCTTCTGTTGCCTAATCTGTAGAAAAAAATTAATGGCTATATTCTCTTATAAAAACTAAGATTTCCTAGATAGTACTTTTAAGAGAGCGAACCAGAAACACGAACAATTCTTACAAATGAATGTCAGAACCAGAATGTCAGCTTTTATTTCACCTTATTTGCAAAACACAATTTTTACAAATGAAAGTGAGAACCAGAACATCAACTTTTATTTCATATTTGCAAAGATATTCTTTAAACTATAAATACAACAACAATTCTGTTTATTCAATGACCAAATATATTTTAAAGGGTGACAAAATATTACCAGAAATTTCATTTTTAAAAATATTGTAAGACAATGACTAAACCTAATGAATTATTTCAGATAATGGCTAGAAAATCTCCTGTGCAACATTCCTTCTGAACATAAAAAATAAAAACTAAGCAAAGGGTGAATGTATAACATCTAGGATTTTAAAAATCAATATCGGAGGTCTTAATTATCAACTTTTCCTTATTTACTTTACAGCAAATGGCCCTTTTAGATTTCTAGAATAAATAATGTCCCATGTCTACCTACCCTAATTATGGACAATCACAACACAATATTGTCTCTGCCCTCCTAAATGGATGATGCAAAAATAAAGATATGTGAGAATGAGAGTTTCTGAGCTTTTTGTTCTTGGAGAAAAATAAACTATTTTCTATATTTGTAACACAAGTACATCTAAATTGATTTGGTGGGGGAAAAAAATGAGAAAATCTCTACATTTTAAAGAATGATGAAAAAGACTGTGTAAAGCTTTGGGCTAGTCCCATAGCCTAATGGTTAAGGGAGCTAGATTCCACCTGGCTGACCATGGTTCAAATCCTTGCCCCCAGACGCACTGGGTGTGTGTGCATGTGTGCCCCAAAATCCCGACAGGATGAAGAAATGGATGAGAAGGGATTGTGGTGTGACCATGTTCCATGGGGGAGTACTTTCACAAGTACTTTGGCAATGGAAATAAGGAAAAAAGAGAGAAAGGAAAGGAGAAAGGGAGGGAGAGAGAGAGGGAAGGACTATTTAAAGCCTATCATAGTGGTCACCGACACTTATATACATATAAAAACTCCTCCACGCTCTAGCTTCTTTCCGTATGACCAAAGCAAAGTCTGCTGTTTCCTCCTACCCCTCTTAAGCACTACTATTTTTAGAGCTTTAATTTGAAAAACAAATGTGTACACACACACACACACAAACACACACATACCACTTACTCACATACTCAAACACAAGTTAACGAAGTGGAAGGGCAAAAACTGGAAAAAGATCTGGCTTTAATACCTGACTCTACCAAGTACTGGATGAGCAAGTTACTCAATTCTTAGGGAAAAAACTTCACCCACACCATAGCCTACATTACGCAAGATTTAACTCAAGTTCTAACAGCTCCAGAAAGCTTTCCTGAGACAGGAAAGAAGCAATTACGTATACTTTATATTTCATTTTGTTCAACATCCTTTTTGGAGTTCTATACCACTTTCTCTGTATGACATTTTTTAAAATAAATTTCACTGAGTTTTGAAATGGATTGATATGTATTAGTCTTCTCTTCACCTAAATTGTAAATTCTTGGAGAGGAGAGACTATTTCTCTTGTAGCTTCTAAATCCCTGAGGTTACCTAGAAAAGTTCCAAAAATTTCATGGGAACTGACAACCTCTGTTTTGATATATAATCAATTGTAAGTACCTAGAGGGGTACTTTCTCTTCAGAAGCTAGAGGGGCAGTTTCTTCTTTTACTAACCTTTCCATTCCCTTAAAACACAAAGTGAACCCGTTCTTGCAAAAAGAATTATAAGAAAAAATTTTATTTTTTAAAAAAATTCAAAGTTTGATATTCTAGTCAGCATTCCTTTTATTTTGAATAAATTAGTTTACAAAGTTTAGGCCTAAGATATAACTAACGTCTGAAACAAAGTACATTCATTGTACTGAGTATTTACCCACTCATGATTTGAAGATATCTCTTCACTTACAGTCTTAGTTACTCATGTTTCATCTTCGTTCCATTTTTTTCCCCTATATTCAATATATTAGTGAGTAGAGCAAGCATTACTCACTAATATATTTAGGCTATATATAACTTGGGTCCAAAAATCCTTAAAATAATCAATTATTGAAATTCATGTCATTCATTGTTGGAATAATAAAATAATGCATTGATATTAAAGTGAAGAAAGTTTCTTACCCAAAATTAACTTTCTAACTCATTTGAATGACTGATATTTACAACAGAATGCAAATTTTGAAAATATATTAAAACTTGAATACAATGACTTTGTATAATTTTTAAATTAACTTAATTTAAAAAAGATATTCCAACAATTTCTTCTCCGCAACTCTCAGAAAATCCTTCAAGGCTTTGCTGTTCAAATTAAAGTAAAACCAGATATATATATACCATCCTATCAAAAAAAAATTCTAGAACAATTATTAAACAAAACAGCTTTCCAGGCTTGTTACTCAATGGAAATAATTTGTCTCTAAGCATCAGAAATTTCAGTTCTCTGGGAAAACAAAATTACTTAAGCTGCTGGGAGAAATTCGGCTCTGAGAAACTAGTAATAGTCCATGCAAGTTATGAATGCCAAATACAAATAAACCTGTAAGTTCTAATGAAGTATACATTTAAAAATCACTAGATTTAATTCCAAAGTTAAATAATTCAAAGTTTGTTGCTAAATATTTTACTTAAATATTTAAATATTACTAAATATTTTAATGCCCACCTTTCAGGAATAAATATTTAGGGATAAGTATTTATAAGTTACATATTGGCATAAGATCATTATAAAGAGCTGGTTTCTTATCCTGAGAAAATTACATTCTATCCCAAATAAAGCACAACATATTTTTTTCCTTCAAGTTTTGTTAATGTTCAAGTCAACTTGTTTGTTGTTTGTTTTCTTTTTAACAACTAAGTAAAACTTAGGGCATGCATGCAGACTTATTGTAAGAACTTTGCAATGTCCTGGATAATCCCAACCAAAGAATAATAGGATTTTTAACTGTTACATATTTTCACACTCAGTATTATTATCTTGCTGTTTTAGAGTTTATCACTAGAGATCAGAGAAGAATTTTTTCTGTATCTCTACCTACACCCCTTAGTAAAGCATTTGACATCTGTCCCTGTTTGTCTGTAAAATAGAAAAAAACATAATGTGTTCATCAAAAAAACCTTCCATTATCACCAGTTTTATTTTATTAGTTATTCATATGTTTAAACCAAGAAACAGGAATCTAAGACTGTCACTTAATTATACTTAAACCATAGTTTAAATCAGTGGATCAGTCACCGCAGTGACTTTGTAATGGGTTTCCCTTGTACAAATTGGTTCCACTGTATATATCATTTCTATTCAATCAGGACTTTCTAATAAGTTTGGTTCTAATAAAAGCAAAGGTATAAATACATGAGCAACATAAATGCATGTGTGTGCATGTGCGTGTGTATATACACATATGTATACATATATATAATTGAGTTGGCCTCCATTCACCTCCATCTTCTACAGCATTATAATTACAACATTGTACAGTTTTGTATAACTTTCCAACTTTGGTGAAACCAAATTATATTAAGTTTAGTTTTCACACTAAGTGTATTTATTGCAAGTATTTAATCATTAATACCTCTCCAGAAACAAAATACTAAATTAACTGCTATATACTCCCCCCAAAGTGTTCTGGGTAAACAACAGAAATAGTCTGGAATATACAGGCCAGAAAGTTACTTTCTGACCCACTAGATCCTTTATATCAACCCATGTGTAGCATTTGAGCTTGCTGTAATTTTTCTAAGTCTGCTTCAATTCTGCCTGGGTTCTAAAGGTTACATAGTTCATTTACTCTCCTGTTACCACATCTGTCTCCAAAAAGAGAAAGGTCATGATGAACTAGATAACTGAACACAGGAGAGGAGAAAGGAAGACAGTCATTAAAAAACACTAAGCTTTGACTTGAGATCTGAGTTTGAGTCCAACTTTGCCACTAACTCACTGCTCAAGTTCCAACATCTCTCTAAATCTTATTTCTTACAATACTACTTGATGAAATAGAATGCAATGCTTTCAGAGATAAAGACGTCTACATATTAGTTCCAGCAGAATCTATTTATAAGATCCTAATTGTGCATGCTTTTCTCTTAGTTACTTTTTTGTGCCTCTCCATTTTCACTTGATTAAGTTCTCTAAAATTCCTATGTAGATTGATTCTTTAGGTGTTGAACACCTACTCAGTCAATTGACTAATCCTCCCAAATTCAAAAATGAGAAACAGTTACTCTACTTTTCTCCAGACTCTGCTTTCTACAAAAAGAGGTTTACAACATGCCTTATCTATTGCTTTGTCTCCCTTACCTGATTTTCTAACTATCTACAGTTTTCTAGGATGCTACTACATCTTTTAATAGGTTATAAGAAGCAAAATAAGTTCTATTTCTTGCAGTTTTTATTTTTCATAAATTAAAAGTGTTTAAAACACTGCAATGTTTTAGTTCTCAGTCTTTATGACTTCTTGACAGGAACCCTCACGTAATACTAACATACTTTGAAGTACATATTCATTCCCAAATGTTAATAACATATTTTTCCCATATGTCCTATAATGCTTAATAACACTTATCCAAATATTTCATTTCAATAAAAACCCTTCAGGAAATAAAGGAAAACTGTACATTTACCGTCCTCCTGGGAGATTCTAAAACTAGTCAAAATTTCAACCAATATTAAAAGTATGCATCCTTTCATTAAATATAGATTGCAATACGTATGTTTAACAATAAAACCAACTATTAAATAAATACAAAAGTATGTACTATATACCTACCTAGCAACAGAATACATAAAGAGAAAATCATTGTCTGGTGAGCCCGGGGTCTTGCTATAGTCTCTATATTTCTTCTGCGTGGTGTTTTTAATATCTTTCATTACAGATTCCATTTCTTTACTTAAGTTGGTTTCTGACTATAAAACAATGCAAATATAAGCTTTATATTATTTTCTTTAACAGTAGTCCAAAAGTAAAATGCTATCATCTGAACATACAAGGAAATTAAAAAGTTAAAATAGATGTAACATTAACTATTCACTACAACTATATTTAGTGTACAAAGATAGAATCAATTAAAAACTTTCTCTTGTGAAGTAGCCTTTTATTCTAATTCTACACTATAATCATTAACACTCTAATAATCAAACTATGAATTAACTACACAAACTATATTCTAAACCAATGAGTGTCTGTTATTAAAAATAATATTTTAGAGCAAAGTTTTCATGTTTATGAACAGTCTGACTTTAAGTTCACTTTTCAAAGAATAATACAATGTCCTAACTTTAAGCATAGTATAAACACATAAAAAATTGGATTTATAAAAGAAAAAAACATAGATTGTAAAATTGGTCTTTAATTGAAAAGGGGAATTTCCAGATGACTGTTTCTGAATAGGTTTAAGTAAGAATTTGTCTCAAAAGTCAAATATTCATAGTTTTACATAAACCACTGTCACTTCTCTGAGATCATATCATAAATCTATAACAACGTGAAGCAGTTTAAGAATTTAAACCAAATAAACCCAACTGGATGAGATAAAAGTTTGATTTACTTACACCAAACCCCATGATAAAGTGCACAGACGTATATGGTGAAGAGTTCAATTACACAATATTTTGTCTCTCTAATACACACACACACACAGAATAAATATATAAATAAGTGCATGTGTGTTTAAATATTTCCTCTTAAACCTAACATAACTGATGGGGATATTTTTAAATTAGGTTGTGCTCTTCACAGAAAAGTATATTTAAAGAAAGATACAGACATATAAATACAGGAATAGTTTATCTGTTTTAACATTTTTCTATAAAATTTTAACATCTTAAAATAGCCTAATCATATCTAAGTTTACAGGAGTTCAGGATCTAGAAATGGGTATTAAAACAACAACAATTTAGATGAAGGAAAAGTATAGCCTTTGATAATGATTTGTTCTATTACAACCACTCTTATTTTCAGTAAGCACAACGGAAGAGGAAACCTCTGAAAGCTATGTCTACTAAATGCATAAAAATCCAGAGTAATTCAGAAACTCAATAAAAATGAAAACTGAAGAGCATAGTTGAGTTAACCAGGATAATTCTGCCTTACACTGATGCTTACTGGGAAAGCTCCCGGCCGTCCCTGCAGCTCCTCCACTTCCTTTATAAGATCTTGTACGCTTTTGTTACTAGGACGCTGCCAAAGGTTATTTTCCACATTGCTTCCAGGATAACAAGGAAGAACGCTATTAGCAAATTGCCTACAGAGGGGACATGTGAATTCTCCTTTGTCCACTGAGAAGCCTTGAAGAACTTGGTCATTCTAAAAGATGAAATAAGCATACAAATGTATAATGCACTCATTAAGAGAAAAAAAAATTACACCATCACATTTTATAGTAAGTTACTAAAAAATATACAAAAAGATAACTAAATATAAATCATAAAGATACAAACAAAAATCTTATTTTACTATTGAAGCTGACCAAATTACTTCTTACAGCATACCAGTTATGTAACATTTGCCCTCACCAAGGGACTGTTAAATATCTCACCCCTCCCTCAGTATAAAACATTCAAATAATGATGCATACATCTGAAATGGGGATTTAAGATAAAGAATAACTCAAAAAAGCAGACCACATTGAAGTGGGTCACCTGTCTTTTACCCTACATACCACTATTTTCATAATCTATAAGTGACTACTGGGAGGGTTATCCCAGTGTTCATGTTCTTTGATGTAAGACAGATAGCTTTCAAGAGTAAATTAAGTCTAAAAAAAATGTGGTGCATCTCCTAATTTGGCTAAGTACTGAACACCACTGATTAGAGAGGACTGATTAGGTGCTCATTTTGCTATTTTTTTACATCTCGATTATTTGTCTAAGAGAAGTGAATTCTATTTTTTACTTTTAAAAGCAAAGTATCTAAAATTATAACATATTTTCCTAAATTGAATTGTACAAACACAAAGCTCCTACCACTTGTCAAATTCTGTGTCAGATGATAACAAAAAATTAAGATGCATTGTCTCTCCTTACGGTACTCACAATTTAAAAAGCAAAACTAAACAACATACAGTATGACAAACGCAAAAGAGCAAGCTTCCCAGAGAAGGACACTTGTAAGCTAAGTTTATAAGAGACACAAGAAGAGTGTACTAGAAGGTTGAGGCCATGGTCCTGGTCACAGAAGGACTATCTGAGTAGCCTCCCTAAAGTCTTAATTCTGAAGAATGCTAAGTCTTCTCTTCCTTGTTATAATTGAAAGTGTACTTTCTTTCCCCATTTAACTCACTGTCCCACATCCCTTATACTTCAGCATCCTCATGTCCAGTACTGGCTCAAGACTACCACTCCCACATTTTCTCGTCATGTCATTTACAACACATGTCTTTTAGTAACATCATTCTTTTCTTTGTTTTTCACTGTCACCCACTGCCCTCAACCACTGAAGACATTGGTACCTAGGTCAGTTTTCTTCATCACTCCAACTCTTCCCATCCACCTATGCAACTTCAGTGTATGTTCTTCTCTTCCACCTTCACCCCTGAGCTCCCATGGCTTTGACCTCCACTCTACCCCAGCACCTGTCACCATGACCATATCCATTTTCTGGAATGACCTAAAATTGTTCCATATCTGGAAAACATTAAATCGAACATCTCACATCTGACTACCAAACTCCAATCTTTGCTCCCTCTTTCTCCAAGGTCTTTGCTATCCTTTCTCCATAGTATGATCTATCACTTCAAGAATTCTTGGCAATACTTTATACTCTTCATGTCTTTCCCTCATTCATCCATAACAAAGCCTTCATATAAAATTAATTCAATGTATGCCTTCTCCAACTTTACACTCAAACCAAGTATGTTAGAGGAAAAATGAAATACCTTCTTGCTACAAACTATTTCCTAAATACTACCTGGCAATCTTTCCTGAACATTCTAGGAAACATTCTCTCTTCCAGTTCCAAAGAGGTTTTTCCAAACCACCTGCTCACTTTTCAAGTTTCTTCATCTATCTCACCCTCCTCCCTTTACTCTAAGAGCATAAGGCTACACCTTCTTACCCATAAAGAAAAAAGTCATGGCAGTTCCTTCAGCTTCTGCCCCCTACATAAAATTAATAAATCCCATCAGTCCTTCTACTCACTTTTTCCTCTCTACCTCCTTTGCTAATCTCGCATAACTAGTCTCCCAACCATGCTAGTGCACGATCTAATGTGTCTAACTTCAAATATGACTGTTACTCCCAATCAAACTCTTTAAATGATCACCATTCCCACTACCTTGATTCCTTCCTTTCCCTCATACTCTACACATGATCTCTCACTAAGTCCAGGAGACTTATTTTTCTAAACATACTTCAAATTAAAACTTCCTCCTCATCCCCGCTGCCATGACTAAGTCAAACTCCTATCATGTTTCACTTCCTAGATGACACCACCACACTCTTTTTCTCTCCCTTGCAATCCTCTCTACATGACTGTCACAATGACATTTCTGGACATGTATCTTTGTTTACAAGCCTTTAATGACTTTCTCTATATAAAATCTATATAAAGTCCAATTACACAGACCACAAGTCCTTTCACAATTTTACCCCTAATTACTCCTCCAGTCTCATCTCTCATCACTCAAGCACCTTACTTAATCAAATGTTCTAGCACCCGACTGATGTTCCAATAAGACTCTGTATATACCTTATAACATTTAGCACTTAAACTGCAACTGTTTGTTTAATTGTCTTACACTACAAAGTAAACTCCTTGAGGGGAGAAACTGCACCCTATTGTATCCCCAGTGACTACCACAGAATCTGAAACTCTGTAGACACTGAATAAATATTTGTTGGATGAATGACTAAATACAGGACAATGAAAGATGCATAATGTGTGTAAGAACCTATTAATTAGCTTATCAATGCTGAATTGGTGCAAGAGAAAGCTAAAGAAAGAGGCAAGCCCCCGATCGTGGAGTACTTGAATGCCATTCAGAGAAAAATTTACTTTATCCTTACAGAAGGAAGCCAGCAAAGCATTTTTAAGTCAATAGCAAACATCATCTGATTTATATTTTAGAAAGATCAATAATGCACTGAGTGATATCTGGAGTAAGAAAATCAATAAGAAAGTGATTGCAATAGTCAAGATGAGAGATGAAAGCACAATTAAGTAGCAGTAGGAACGATGAAGCAGAATACAATCAAGTAAGATTTTGGAGGCAGAATCAATGGAATTTTGGTGACTGAATATGAAAGGTGAAGAACAGAAAGAAAAAAAGATCTACTACTTTTGACTTAGGGACCAGAGAATATAGTAGACCGTGTTTTTAAGATGCTGACCCAAAGGAAAAAAGAGAGACTCCAGTCATAGGGGAATGAAAGATCAAGGGAAAGATTCTGAATGAAAGAGACTTGAATGTCTCTATGAGCTAAAAAGGAGGAGCAGAAAAAAATAAAAATTGACGATGCAGAAGAAAAAGTGGCTACCTACTGATATGTACAAGCCCTTGACATGAAGGAGGAAAAAGCACACACACACACGTTATTCCTCAACAGAAGAAGGAACACTACTGCACCAAGTAGAAAAGAAAGGACTGGTTGAGATGTGAAGTAATTCATCAAGGAATAGGAAAACAGAGTGGGAAGTTAAGAGTGTGTTTAACAAAGAGACACTGTTTTGTTGATGACATGGAAGAGACAAACTCTGATGAGAGAAAAGATCTTGGAGTTTAGGGAGAGTATGGAATAGGGAGGGAAAGATTAGGATTAGCTACTCAGGAGAATGGAAAGAACTGATAAAAGAAAGGTAAATGAATTACAGGTATGTAATATTCATACCTCAAGTCCCTACTCCAAGCCAGTATTATAAGAAATCACAAATTTTGGGGACCAGCAGTTAGCGTAATGGCTATGTCGCTGGACTTCCATGTAGTCGACAGCGGTTCGCATCCTGGACCCGGTGGCTTAAAATTCACACCAGGCGTGTGTGCGTGCATGCCCAAGATCCTGAGAGGAGAATGGAAGAGAAGGGATTGCGGTGTGGCCATCCCCCCTGGGGGGTGATTTCTCGCTTTCTGTCTCTCTGTCTCTCTCTGTCTGTGTGGCGAGCGCACGCGCCCTGTAGTGAAAACATCTCAGAAAAAAAAAAAAAAAAAAGAAACCACAAATTTTTGATGATTGTTCACCAAGATTTTTCTAGCAAGCCTGGCTGCCTGGGACTAAAATCAAAAGACAAATAAAATGACTGGTATAAGAGCAGATTGGGCATGGTACAAGAAAGTCAGGTTACGAAAGTGCTAATACACTAGGAAAAATGCAAGAGTAAAGGACTAGAGCTCTTGACATCAGAAGCAGAACACACTAATGAGAATGAAAATAAGAGAATTTAGGCCAGCCTATGGTGTGGTAGTTGAAGCAGCTGGATCCCACATGGCCAGCTGCACAGTTTGAGTATCAGACTGAGTGGTTCAAGAAACACATGTATGCACCCAAAATTCCAAAAGGTGAGAAAGGTGGAGGAGGAGAGATGGAGGAGAAAGGATTGTGGCATGATCCTTCCCTATGGGCATTGCTTTTTCAAAACCTTTTCTCTCCCCACTCTCATACCCGAGCCTGAGCACACACGTCCTCTGGAAAACTAGAGAGAGAAAGAGAATTCAAGGAGGGGCCAGCTCTGTGCACAGCAGTAATGTACTGCTCAGGAAAAGCTGGCTCTCACATGGCAACCACAGTTTGATTCCCTGGTTTCAGTCAGCCTGAAACACACCAGGCGCCCCCGGTAGTAAAAAAACTCCAGAAAAAAAAAAAAAAAAAAAAGAAACCACAAATTTTTGATGATTGTTCACCAAGATTTTTCTAGCAAGCCTGGCTGCCTGGGACTAAAATCAAAAGACAAATAAAATGACTGGTATAAGAGCAGATTGGGCATGGTACAAGAAAGTCAGGTTACGAAAGTGCTAATACACTAGGAAAAATGCAAGAGTAAAGGACTAGAGCTCTTGACATCAGAAGCAGAACACACTAATGAGAATGAAAATAAGAGAATTTAGGCCAGCCTATGGTGTGGTAGTTGAAGCAGCTGGATCCCACATGGCCAGCTGCACAGTTTGAGTATCAGACTGAGTGGTTCAAGAAACACATGTATGCACCCAAAATTCCAAAAGGTGAGAAAGGTGGAGGAGGAGAGATGGAGGAGAAAGGATTGTGGCATGATCCTTCCCTATGGGCATTGCTTTTTCAAAACCTTTTCTCTCCCCACTCTCATACCCGAGCCTGAGCACACACGTCCTCTGGAAAACTAGAGAGAGAAAGAGAATTCAAGGAGGGGCCAGCTCTGTGCACAGCAGTAATGTACTGCTCAGGAAAAGCTGGCTCTCACATGGCAACCACAGTTTGATTCCCTGGTTTCAGTCAGCCTGAAACACACCAGGCACACACATGGGTGCCCAGAACCCAAAGAATGAAGGATGGAAAGGAGATTACAAAGTATGATCTATGCTCACTTGCGCTCTCTCACTCACGCTCTCTCTCTCTCACACACACATACACACACACACACATGCACATACATGCTCTAATGTGTGAGCATATGTGTCTATTATGACTAAAAGGAAAAAATAAAAGAGAGAATTTGAGAAATAGTGATTTACTAAGATGATATGGTGGGATATTAACTTAATATTTTAGAGAAAGAGTAGTAAAGTATAAACTGTAGCAAAGTCTAAATTGTAACCATAGAGGTCAGTTGCTAAAATGCACTTAAAAATGGAAAGCTCTCAAGTTGAAGAGTTCAAGGATGTGAAGCTGAATAGCTCACATAGTGATCAGAATCACCCAGATGATGAGCTGGAATTGGGATGCACATACTATAAAAAGGTCCAGTGTCTAAGGCCAGAAAGTGACTCGGTGGTAAAATACAACTCTCTGAGTCTGACCTACATAAGCGGATTCCAGATTCACATCCAGAGACTTCCCTGAGTGCTCTAGGTGAGTGCATGTCCATAATCCAGAGATAGCTGAGGTGAGGGTAGATCATGGCATCAAGACCCTTTTAGGGGTGCTATCTCTCCCTCACCTCTTGTTCATAGAGGTAAGTGAATAAACTTCTTTAAATATTGAAGATTCGTTACCTTGATAGCTACATATGCCTTTAAAAAATGTTTCAATCAACTTACCCGTAATGATTCCATGTAAGATTTATGACAATCTATATGCAATGTGTGGCCACAGGTTTGTACATAAACACCTCCTTCCCAGCCAATTGATACTGCCAAGAGACATGAACTCTTCAAGAAAATAAAAGACAAAATAAAATTAATTTTAAATAAATATAAACATATTAAAATATACCCACAAACCTCTGCATGACTTCATATTGTTCTACCAATGTGGAGTTTCTATTTTTATGATATAAATTAACTAGATAGTCCTAAGGTAGTATCTTTAAAATTAAAACACCGTGAAGTTTTAGCTCCCAAATACCCATGCTCATAATGACAGAGAATAAATATTATGAACTAGCCTTTCTCCACCCCATATACTCTCAATAGTATACTATGGTTCAGTGTAAACTATACTGTTGTTATTTCATTAATACCTATTCTATATGGTACTTAAGCTCTCTTTGATATCTTGACATTAACAACTTTCTTCTTAAAATGTTTACTTCTCAGAACCAGCAGATGGTGTAAAAGTTACATCACTGAACTCTCATATAGTCGACTGTGGTCTGGGTCTGAGTCTCAGACACGGCAGCTTAAAACTCACACCATGCACATGTGTGCCCCAAATTCCAAATGGACAAAGGGCTGCAGCATGACCATTCTCCCTAGGGGGTGATTTCTCACTTTCTGTCTCTCTGGTGAGCACACATGTCCTATAGCAAAAATCTCTTAAAAAAAAAAAGCCTGCTTTTCTTTGGCTTCCATAATTCCACTCTCTCTCTCTCTTCCCCCCCCCCCCCCCCATTTCTTTCACTGTTTTTCTTAGGCTTCCTTCCATGAATTTTTTTCTTTACCTACCTGCCCCTTTAGTTTATATTCCTCAAGGTTCTTTTCTTTCTTTCTTTCTTTCTTTCTTTCTTTCTTTCTTGAGAGAAAGAGAGAGAGAGAGACAGACAGACAGACAGACAGACAGTGGGAAATCACCCTCCAGGTGGGATGGTCATGTCACAATCTGTTCCTTTTCCATTTTCCTTTCAGGATTCTGGGCATGTGCACATATGTGCCCAGCATGAGTTTAAGCTACTGGGTCCACAACTATGTGGTGGTCCAGCTACAGAACCATTATGCCATATGCTGGTCCCTCAAGGTTCTAGTCTTAATATTATTCTCATCACCAAAGCTGTTCCCCCAGGAGCCAGCAGGAAGCATGGTGGTTAAGGTGCTGGATCCCACATGACCAACTCTGTGGTTCAAGTCCTAGACCTGTGGCTTAAAACTCATGCTGAGTGTATGTGTGTGCCTGCCCAAAATCCTGAGCGGAGACTGGAGGAAAAGGGATTGAGGCATGGCTGTCACCTCTCAGACTGATTTTCATTTTTTCTCTACTGGCTCTCTCTCTCTCTCTGGCAAGTACATGTGCTCTATAGCAAAACTAAAACACTACCACAATCTATATTCCCTGGAGATTTAATCAGTAGTTTCAAATGCCTGACAAGCTTGGATTTCATGTCTGGCTGTTAGATACAAACATTTAGCTGCCAACTAGGAATCCCCAGTTTATTATCCCTCAGATAACATAAAATTAACTTGTCAAAAATTTCACTTATCATCTTCACCAGTCATTCTCTTCCTCATGGTTTAAAAACTCCACAATTTATTTAGCCACCAAGCCAGAAAGCCAGAGTTATTCTACAACACAGCTTTATCTTCACACCATACCATCAGTTCCCAAACAATATAGATCCCATCTTCTAAACAGTACATGACTTTGGCCTGTCCTCATTCCCACTATGTCATTAAGTCTATTACCATATAGAGTAGGGGAAGAAAGTTCTTAAACAGTTTCTTAACCAGTCAACTTGACTCCCATTTCTCTTCTCCATGATGCATCCTACATACATCTTTCTAAAGTATAAAACTTATCACAAGAAAAAAAACCAAAATATGCCATATTTGTAAGTGTTTAACATAATATGCAATAAAAATGGGACACAAACTATGTAAGCAAACTATAAACTCTCTGGTAATCTGTTTTAAAAGTCAATTGCTTCCATCTCCCCTCTTACATCTTCAATTCTCTGTTTCTGCTAATTCCTCCCTCTCGCCCTATGAACAGGCTTAAGAATTTTCTTCCTAAAATCCCTGTCATATTTTTCATCATTTGGCCTCCATCAAACAGCGTTTTGGCCTGAACTTGAATTCACCCTGTAGAGTCTGCAATAAATAAATGGGCAAGTCAGAGCAACATGAGGCACAAAGTCTCCCATGAGGGACTTGAGAGCCATCAAATAAGCATGTCCTTCTAGGCTTAAAAAATGAGTAAAACTTTAAGTTTTACTTTTATGTTAGAAAGAAATTTACACATTAGAAGATGACCAAATGATCTTTAAATGATTTTAAATCAAGATACAATACTGAATCAAGACTCTTCATGAGTATCTAAAAGTTGAAAATAATACACAGTGCAAAATGCTTTCCCAGCCAATTTAAAGATGTGCAGCAGCATAAATCAAATACTCACAGCAGGTGAGCAGGCTTCTACTGTTACAAATCAGAAAAACAACGGGAGGCCTGCTCATCTCTGTTTTATGCTTTGGAGATGCTTGAAATAGAAGCAGATTTTGGTGTTAGATCATTTAGAATGGTTGGAGTCAGATAATAAATAAGCTGCTCTCTTTGGTACTATATTATAAAAAAAGTAATTAATCTGCATTTTTAATAAAAGCAACTAGCTTTTAAATTTCAAATAATAAGTAATTTGTCTATATAACTATCAGATGCCTTATTGCACTTGCTAGAATCAGAAATTGTAGGAAAATATTTAATAATGTGAGACTAATATCTTAGGGATAGGATATTTAAACTCTGAGACCACCCATCACTGTACTAAGGTCTTATCCCTGAATCTTCACAGCCTCAATACTTGAAACCTCATACAGTTGGTAGTATTATCCCTTTTTACAAGAGCGAAATGAACTTTACCAAGATCACCAAGCAATAAGTAGTAGAACCCAAGTCTGTCTAATTCCAAAGCTCAGGTTCTTTCCTGGCACTTCTGTGTCGTATCTCCCATGTAATAACACTTCCAGTTTCACAGTTTAATGTAATGTCTTACACACTAAACTTCTATATGTCAACTCTGTAAAAAGCATGCATTTGATCTAAAGTTTAATTCTATAACTATAACTAGTATCAGTGCCCACTGATGGTTGCTGTTCTCTATAAAGTACGATCTGGCTATACAATTCTGGTACTCTATAGGGTAATTCAGTCAGAAATCCAGTAAGCACCTACAATACAGCATGTGGCAGGCCCTGAGGGGGCTATAAAACCAATACAAGAAATGGCTGGTTCTAGACCTGCAGAAGCATACAAAGTTCAGAGAATATGCCACATATACATAAAATAAATACTACGAGTTCAGAGAATATGCCACATATACATAAAACAAATACTACGGTGCCAGCAGGTGGTGTGGTTAAGGTGCTGGATTCCCACATGGCAGACCACGGTATGAGTCCTGGTCCCAGCAGTTTGAAAATCATAACAGATAGATAGATAGATAGATAGATAGATAGATAGATAGATAGATAGATAGATAAACAAAAAAACGAACGAACAAACAAGCATTTTGGGGGGAAAATAACTATTATGAAATACACAAAAGTAATGAGGTTGGAATAACAAGTTCTATTTGGAAATCTATCAAGAAAACCATCTCATGCAGCTTACTAAAAATAATGTTTTATGGTGTTATTTTAACTATTTTAAGCTATCATATGTTTACTTAGTTAAAGATACAGTAGACTCAAGCAAGTATTGATAGAATGGAAAAAAGGAAGCCTCATTTGATAATTAACTCAGAATACATCAAAAGTGATACAGAAATTTTAAAAACAAGTTAAAAATGCTGCTGCTACTAAATAAAAAAAAGTTCATCCTCAAAGCCTTGGAACATTTCTGAGTACTAGAAGTCACAGATACAAAGTACTGGGAAAAATCTATCAAGTTCACAAAAAGAAATCAAAGAAGCAATGAATCAAATCGATCCCTCTTCCACATTTTCA
Source organism: Tupaia belangeri chinensis (assembly GCF_000334495.1). Classification (NCBI taxonomy): domain Eukaryota; kingdom Metazoa; phylum Chordata; class Mammalia; order Scandentia; family Tupaiidae; genus Tupaia; species Tupaia belangeri. Next base: position 2,872,153 of record NW_006159514.1, read on the forward strand.
AATGATCATAATAAGACTTTAAATGAAAGTAAAAGGAGGTAAAAATACTCATAAAATATTAATACTTTATGTGAAAGTTTTCATGTTAATGTTTATCATTCCACTGAATTAACTATGTATGTGCCATAAAACACAGCATTTAAAACAAAGGTTATCACATTTATTACATGATACTTTTACTTATTAATTAATTTCCATTTCTTTACTATCCACATACTAAGTTTTTTCCTAATAGATTTCCAGATTTGAAATCAGAATGACATTTTGGTAGAAGAAAAATATATTCAACAGAACTCTAAAGTGATCATCATTGACTTTGCAGACAAAAAAACTAGTCAGTAAAAAATGTACTTACATCCTTAAAATACCGCTGTAATGACGAAAGCCTCACGTCATGAACTGCTGCACATGTATCCCAAGGGTAAATCTGCTCCTCTTCAGTGATTGGCAACTTTTTTGGTTCAACATTATCACGGCACTGCCCCAAAACTATATTAGCAAAAGAATAAAAATTCATTACATTACAAACACATAAGAGAAGCTGAGTTATGTACACCAAACTACACTAATATGTTCACTATTAAAATATTTTTAAAGACTTAAAAAACAAGGGGATAGTTTACTTTTCTTCTACAGAATAAGGTTTCAAATATGTCAACATTCATCTTTTAAAATAACACTAAATGTGAGTATGAACTCACAATAAATGGGTAGATGGGTGAGTGAATGGTTTCCTAAATCTGCCTACTGAAAAAGCCTGTAAGTGACTTCCCAGTAACAACAAACTTCATTTCAAAATATAGCGTTTATCACTATACTGAAGCAGAGATCCTTAGAGAAAGAGCTAACTCTAGGGTTGGGGAAAAACACAAGGTGAGCCTGGAACTGAGTGTGACAAAGACCAAGGTAGTGCTCAAATACTGAGGGGGTAGTTTCATAAGAAACTAAAGAAGTTCTGACTGGCCAAATTTGAGAAAATTTGAGTATCAAAAAGAGTACCAATGGTAATATATAACACATTCATTGATTTAGGCAAGGAACATCAAGTAAGAAGGTAAATGGGGGGGGGGGGCAGCAGATGGCATAATGGTTATGTCACTGGATTCTCATGTAGTTGACCACGGTTAGAGTCCTGGTCCCAGCGGCTTGAAACTGGCACACGTGTGCACATGCCAAAAAACTCAAGAGGAAACTAGAGGAGAAAGGACTGGGGTGTGGCCATCCCTTCTGGGGGATGATTTCTCACTTCCTGTCTCTCTGTCTCTCTGGTGAATCCTGTAGATTAGCTATCATCTTGACTGTGTGATCAAACTTGGTTGGAATCACCAATAATGGGACAAACTAACACTATGTCTCTAGATATACCATGGGAAGGAACATTATCCACGTAATATGCTTGTCAAACTTAAATCAAACAAGAAGAAAAGAATCACATAAATCTAGATTCTCAGACATTGTATGGAACAACTAATCTGACTTCTTGATACTTGGAAAAGTGCCAGAAAATTGTTCTAAATTAAAGGAGACTAACAAAAAGTGACAATTAAAAGCAATACATTATCTCTGGATATGACTGGAAACTGATAATTGCTGTAAAATAAATTACTGGTTAGCATTATGGTTAATACCATTTTTGGTTCTCATCACCAAAAATAATTTAAAGGATAAATAGGTAAGGTGCTGGATATATTATTAGGTCATAAGGAAAGTCATGATGCATTTTTGCTAGAAAAATGCATCATGACTTTCACAAAAATCCAATAGTTTGACTTACTCATTCTGTAAGTGTACATATATCAAAACATTACCTTGTACCCCACAAACATATACAATTGTTATTATTTGATTAAATAAACAATATTAAAATAATATTGGGACAATTGGGAGAATTCTATTATAGTCAGCATATTTGATGCAATTAATATTAAATTTCTTGTATATGATAATGGTATAATAGTTATGCTTAAAAAATAAAGTCCTTTTCCTTAGGGGATACATTCTGAAGCATTTAGGGGTAAATTTCAGACATCATCTGAAATCTGTATGCTTAATCATTCACCTACATTATCTAATTTTTTTTGCGTAAACTTATTCAATAGTATTTCTCTTCTGAAAAGAAGCAAGCACGTGAGCACACCCATGGGTGTGTGCACATGTGTATTTAGATGAGCATGCAAAAGAAAAACAAATGTGCCACTATACTATTAATTGGTAAATGTAGGTGAAAGGTATTCAACTTTCCTGTAAATACAAAACTTATCAAAATGAAAACTTAGGAAAAGAGGTATACAGCAAAGGAGAAGGGGAACTAATGTTAAGATTTTATACTTCAAAGTACAAAGAGAGGAGTGAGAATATAAATATATAGTACATTACTCTCAGATAGGATAAGCATGGGAAAAGCTGCTCTTAGAGAACAGATATCAGGTGTATTGCTGAGAGCCCCAAACTTTGGAGGGATTTATAGCCACAGCAGCAGCAGAAATGAGAGACAGAAGCAGATACATGCTAACAGCTAAAATGTAATTACCATGATGTATAATCCTCTTGCTATGCTTCGGGATTTAGCTTGCCAGGATTTTGTTGAGGATTTTTATATCTATATTCATAAAGGATATTGGTCTATCCTGTGTCTTCTCTTATGAGGTCTTTATCTGACTTTGGTATCAAGGTAATAAACAGTCTTATGAGATGAGTTAGAAAGTGTTCCCTCTTCTTTATATTGTGAACAATTTTGAGAGATTGGTGTCAGTTCTTTAACTGACTGATTAAACTCACCAGTGGTATCATTTGGTTCTACACTTCTTTGTTGAGAGATTCTTTATTCCTAATTTAATCTCTACTGATGTTCAAATTTTCTATTTCTTGAATCAGTTTTGGTAGTTTGTATGTTTAGTGGTCCACCTAAATTTTCCAGCATAAATAATTCAATTGTTTTCTCATATAATCTTTGTTTCTGTAAGGTCTATAGTAATATCCCCACTTTCATTTCTGATTTCAGTTATTTGAATCTTATCTCTTTTTTTTCTTGGTCACTCTAGCTAAAAGTTTGTCATTTTTGTCGATACTTTTTAAGAAACCAACTTTTGGTCTTGCTAGTTCTAAGTCATTTATCTCTTCTCTAATCTTTATTTGTCCTTGTTTAAACTTTTAGTTTGCTCTTCTTTTTCTAGTTCCTTAAAGTGTAAAGTTAGGTCACTGATTTCAAATTTTCTTTTTTAATTGAAGCAATTACTGCTGTAAACTTCCCTATTTTCAATGTATCCTATAGGTTTCACAATGCTGTGTTTTCATTTTGTTTATCTCAAAGTATTTTCCAATTTTAATTTTGTTTCTTTCTTTGACCCACTGGTTGTTTTAAAATGTGTTATTTTAAAATATGTTATATATTTGGGGGTTTTCTCATTGATTTCTGTTGCTTACTTCTAGATTCATTTCTTTTTTTTTTTTTTTTTGGAGAGGTTTTTGCTATAGGGCGTGTGCGCTCGCCAGACAGAGAGAGACATAGAGACAGAAAGCGAGAAATCACCCCCCAGAGGGGATGGTCCCGCCGCAATCCCTTCTCCTCCATTCTCCTCTCGGGATCTTGGACACGCACGCACACGCGCCCGGCTTGAGTTTTAAGCCGCCGGGTCCGGGACGCGAACCGCGGTCGACTACGTGGGAATCCAGCGACATAGCCATTATGCTAACTGCTGGTTCCCTAGATTCATTTCATTTCTAGATTCATCCATTCTTTTTTTTTTCTCTTGGAGAGGTTTTTGCTATAGGGCATGTGTGCTCGCCAGACAGACAGAGAGACAGAGAAATAGAAAGAGAGAAATCACCCCCCCAAGGGGGATGGCCACGCCGCAATCCCTTCTCCTCCATTCTCCTCTCGGGATCTTGGACACGCACGCACACGCGCCCGGCTTGAGTTTTAAGCCGCCGGGTCCGGGACGCGAACCGCGGTCGGCTACGTGGGAATCCAGCGACATAGCCATTCTGCTAACTGCTGGTCCTGATTCATCCATTCCTTAGATGAGTTCATCTCTTTAAACTTACTGATGCTTGTTTTATAGCCTAACATACGGACCATCATAGAGAATGTTTCATGTGCCATTGAGAAAAATGGTATTCTACTATTGTTGAATGGAGTGTTCTACATAGATCTGCTAGGCCTAGTTGTTTTACAGATGTGTTGTTTGACTGATTGATTTCCTTGTGGATCTTCTGTCCAGCACTCTAACAAGTTAAGACTTGAACTATTATTGTAGAACTATCTATTTCTCCCTTAAACTCTGCCAATTTAAAAAAAAATTATTTACTTATTTAATTCCATTTTTTTTTTCATTCAATCAGAGAGAGACGAGTGGGGGGGATGAGTGAGGAAAGCAAGCCACCAGGTCCAGGACTCAAACCACAGTCAGTCATGTGGGAATCCAGCGCCTTTAACCACCATGCCACCTGCCAGGCCTAATTCTGCCAATTTTTACTTCACATATTTAGAGGTGCTGTTGTTTGGTGCATATATGTTTATAACTGTTATATATTCTTGATAGATTGACTCTATTTACCAATATATAATGTCCTTCTTTGTTTCCTAAAAGAATTTTTAATTTTATTTCTATTTTGTATCATATCTTAATAGCCATCAAAGTTCTCTTTCAGTTAATATTTCCATGGATGTCTTCTTATCCTTTGATTTTCTACCTACTAGTGTCTTTGGATCTAAAGTGAGTCTCTTGTGAGCAGAGAATATAATTGGATCACTTTCTTAAACTCATTCTGTTAATATTTGCCTTTTCCTTGGACAGTTTAATGCAATTATTCAGATGCTCTTCAACTTACAATGGGGTTATATCACAAAAAACTTACTGTAAGTTTAAAACTATCACAAGTTGAGAATATATTTTATAAACCTAACTTACCAAACATCATAGCTTAGCTCAGCCTAACTTTCATTAGCCTAACATCCATGTGCACTTTCATTAGCCTACAGTTGGGCAAACTCATCTAGCAAAATAACTATTTTATAATAAAGTATTGAGTATCTCATGTAATTTATTGAATACTATACAAACAAACGAACAAAAAACACTGAATAGCTCACTGCCACCATACAGCATTACCAGGGAGTATCATATCACATATCACTAGCCCAGAAGATCAAAATTCAAATTATGATTTCTATTGAATGCATATCATTTTAGCACTATCATAAAGTCAGAAAATCTTACATCAAATCATCATTAAGTCAAGAGCCATCTGTATTTTGGGACCAGCAGTTAGTGTAATGGCTATGTCGCTAACTCCCATGCAGTCGACCACAGTTCGAGTCCCAGACCCAGCGGCTTAAACTCATGTGAGGATGCCCAAGATCCCGAGAGGAGAATGGAGGAGAAGGGATTGCGGCGTGGCCATCCCCCCAGGGGGTGATTTCTCGCTTTCTGTCTCTCTGTCTCTTTCTGGCGAGCGCACGCACCCTATAGCAAAAACCTCTCCAAAAAAAAAAAAAAAAATCTGTATTTGAAGTAATTAATTGATAAGGAAAGATTTAATTCTGTATTTTGCTATTTAATTTATTTTCTATGGGATCAGCAGTTGGCATAATGGCTATGTCACTGGACTCCCATGTAGTCAACTGCAGTTCAAGTCCTGAACCCGGTGGCTTAAACTCACGCCAGGTGTGTGTGCGTGCGTGCCCAAGATCCTGAAAGGCAAATGGAGGAGAAGGGATTGCAGCGTGGCCATTCATCCTGGGGGGTAATTTCTCATTTTATGTCTCTCTGTCTCTGTCTTTCAGGTGAGTGCACATGCCCTATAGCAAAAACCTCTCAAAAAAAATTATTTCTATATGTTTTTTAATTCATTCATTACTGCTTTCCTGTGTAATTAATTTAATTTTCTCATATATCATTCTAAATCGCTTTTCATTTATTTTATTTGTTTTTTCAGCTTTTTTATTTTTCCTTAGTGGTTACCTGGAGATTAAAATTGACATCTTTATTTTGAAATACCAGGTTTGAATTAATATCTACTTAGTTCCAATGATATTCAAAAACTCTGTTCCTTTACAGCTCCATGCCCGCCCCAGCCTACTCTTCATGGTTTGTTTGTTTTTTTTTTCTATACACCTGTACTTTTCAATAAACAAACACATTACTATGTGGTTCAAAAACCTATATCTATAGTTCTTTTCAGACTGAGTTTCTTTTTATTACATGTACTTTTTAAAATAATGTGAAAACTTCAGGAACAGTAGATGTTGTAATGGTTACATGGCTGGACTCCCATACAGTCAACTGTGGTTCGAGTCCTGGACCCGGTGACTTAAAACTCAGCTGGGTATGTGTGCATGTGTGCCCAAGATCCCAAGAGAAGAATGGAGTAGAAGGAGTTGCTATATATAAATATGAAAATTTTAACTGTGAACTTTCTTAAACTGTGTAAAGATTATAGGAATCAAAACTAGCCCTATAATGCAGCAGTTAAATGCTCTGCATAGGAACAGTATCCCAACATAGTCAACCTCCAGGCAGCTTGAGAAATATACCAGGCACATTTGTGTACATGCTCAAAGTCATCATGAGAAGAGAAAATGCAGAAAAAGGGACTGCACTGGATCCAACCTGGCCAACTGCATGGTTTGAGTCCCAGACCTGGAGGCTTGAAAAACACGCTGGTCACAGTGTGTGCGTATCCAAAATCCTGACAGAATAGAGCAGAAAAGACTATGGGATGGCCATCTCCCTGGGAGTGGGGGGATGCTGTCCCATCTCCCATTTTCTCACTCTTTCTCTCCTTCTCTGTCTCTCTTCAGTGAGTACATGCACTCTATAACAACAACAACAAAAAGGCACCACAGAAGATGGATGGAGACATGGGGCAACATTATACAAGTCTCTCTAGTTCATGGTTAAAATTCTGCTTATTCAATTTAAAAAGAAAATGACAAGAAGTTAATCAAAATAAAGAAGAGTAAAGAAGGAAAGAGGGGTAAAAGGAGGAAAGTATCAATGGATAGTATCAGAAAGGAAGAAAACAGCCATTTATCTGTTCCAATTTCAAATTTAAATTACTTTTTAAAAAAAAATCTTAATTTATGACTATTTAATTTGTTATACAGTGTATGAGCACATATACATATATGAGTACATCTAGGAGTGCAGAGAGAGAAAATGTGAGAAACCAAGCTGCCAAGTCTGGGACTTGAACTACAGTTGGCCATGTAAGAGTCCAGCACCTTAACCACCATGCACCTTCTGGTCCCTAAATTACTCTTGCAATATAATGCTTTTTTTCTTTTTTTAAAATTTTTGCCATAGGGCACATGCACTCACCAGAAAAAGACAGAGACAGAAAGAGGAAAAAGGAAGATATCATGCCTGAGGGGATGGCCACGTTGCAATCCATTCTCCTCTATGGATTTCAGGAGCACACACACATACCCAGCATATTTTTCAAGCCACTGGGTCTAGGACTCGAACTGTGAGGTTGGTCATGTGTGATCCAGCCACCTTAACCACCAGGCCACCTACTAACCCAAGATGTTATGCTTTTTAATATTAGTTTCTTTTTTAAGATTTTTGCCATAGGCAGTGTGCACTCACTAGAGAGAGACAGTGAGAGGGGAAGTGAGAAATAACCCCCCAAAAAGGATGGCCATACCATAATCCATTCTCTATTCTCCTCTCAGGATTTTGAACATGCCTGCAAATGCACCCAGCATGATTTTCAAGCCACTGAGTCCAGTATTCAAACCATGGTCAGCCATGTGGGAGTTCAGAACCTTAACCACTACACCACCTGTTGGTCCCTAATTCTAGTTTCTTATTTTCCTTTTACCTCTAAAGATAATAGCTATAATACAGTGGAATTATCTATTTTAATTGGTTTAACTAGTGTATAATATTGTTAAAAAGGATTAAGTGAAGTAACAAATAAAAGAAGCTTTAAAAATATAAAATAAAGAACGAGTAAGTTAAAAAATAACAAGAATATAATCTTCATAAGAGCAGGAATTTAGTTGTTTTGTTTTTTTACTAGAATAGTGACTGGCAACTAAGTTTTCAATAATTGTGGAATTAATAAAACAAAATGTTGATTCTTTCAAAGTATTTGGTGAAAAAGTTGTAAAAAGTATAGTAGCAATAACCTAAGTAACTGTTTTCCTAAGAGTAGTAGATAAGAGAAGTGCCTATAAAGGAGTCAACAACCACTTAATTTCTTTTCAATGTCCACTCAAACAGGGTTTCCAAGATCAATTTCATTTTTTAAGAAAGAAGAGTAACAGAAGAAACTAATATACTAGGCACCAATATTAGATCCTTTTTGTTTATATTACATTCTTAATACAAGAATCCTCTTCGGTCAATAAAATCTCTATATTTAAAAGAGGGCAACAAACATGGCAAGATTAAGTCAAGTAACACCTGTACCTGAACTCAAGACTTCCCTTATCTCTTTCTACTTTACCACACTAAGTCAGGGAAGAAATACCCTAGAAAAATTAACTGGGGAAATATGTAAAATTTTTATTTTTCTCTTTGCTTCACACAAATTCCTGTTGAAAAAGTTTTAAATCCATGTAATTATTTAGATTGGGTAAGGGTTGTCACTACCTCAAAATACTTCAGGAAGGGAGAAGACAGGCCACATTCAGACAAATCCTTCAAATTAAAAACAACCTGCAGGCCATTCCAGGAATGACTGCTCAACAAGTAAGGAGAGAGCTGTATTTTAATTACTTTATGTAATTAAAATATTCAAACTGACAAAATTTATGGGTGTAATAAGCTTCCAGATTTTAGGACAGTTAAATTACCATGAAAGCTGAATTCAGTCATTAGCCACCTAGCACTGGTGACACACTGTCATATCTTAAGGGGAAAAAATAATATAATCATATAGTGAGCTCTATCTATTAAGGGCTTCTTCCAACACTCATGTCCAGAAAAATGAGATAAAACCAGATAAAGAATCTGCTCTTAATGACATTACAGCACTGGAGGATTACTGTTATTTTCTCTAATAGTTTTGATTTACTAATGTATAATACAGTTACTATTTTCTCTAATAAACTGATGACTGCTGTAAAGATCTAGTTAAAGATGTAACTTTCACTTATTTATTAATTTGTTGCATATACTTTGGCTTTAAAATGGTCCGATCCAAAAAATTACTTTGATATTACCTGAGGATGCTTGTAATAGTACAACCAAGCCTGTAGGTCGGTCTTCAGAGGAAGGACCACTCTGTCCACAAATAACACAATCATAAACGGCCTCAGAAACTTGTGGTTCTGCTGTGGTGATCTCCATAGGAATATCATTCTCAGGAGAGTCTGAGGAGAGAAAGTTATATCTCTTAATTTCTAAGGTGAAAAAAAAAAACTCTCTTCAATAAGAATATGGGGGAAAAATAACATTCAAATAATTTTCAGTTTCAATATAATAAAGTTTATAATAATAAAACTAGGGGGGAAATGTTCTTGCTCAAGTAAAATGTTTCCGCATAAAGACAAAAAATGAAATGAGTTAAAATAATGAAACTTTAAGTAATACATAGTTAAGTACACTTCTGGTATTGTGTCATTCACATATGAAGCTCGTACCAGGCTCAGCCATAGGAGTAAAGCAGAGGGGGCTGGCTTTCTGCACAATGACTGAAGCCACGTAGGAGGCCTAGGTTCAGTTCCTGACCCAACCTAAGCAGGCCAGATGTGGTGACACACACCTGTGGTCCTAGCTAATTGGGAGTTTGGGACAGGAAGATGGTGCAAGACGGTGAGATCCTATTAAAAATACCTCTCTTGGGTCAGCAGGTGGTGTCGTAGTTAAGGCACTGGACTCCCATGTGCCCTCAAGTTCCACACCTGAAGGCTTCAAACAACTCAAGCCAGGCACATGTGTGCCCAAAATCCCAAGAAGAGAATGGAGGAGAAGGGATTGTAGCGTGGCCATCCCCCCAGAAGGTGATTTCTTACTTTTTCTCTCTCTGTCTCTGGCGAACTCATGTATCCTATAGCAAAAATCTCACAAAACAAACAAACAAAACCTATCTCTCTTCCTTCCTTCCTTCACATACATAGGTGTGCTTGTGCACATGTATGCATATTCTTTCTCTCTTGAAAAAAGAAAAAACTGATACCAAAATCATAGGCAAAGACTTATATTAAAAAAAAAAAATTATAAGGAAGGGAAAGGAGAGTTGTTTGTTGCTCCTTCAAGGCACTTACAAGGTGATATTTATAACATGGCAGCTCTTATGAAAATAATAATATTTGTGGGAACCAGCAGTTAGCATAATGGCTATGTCACTGGACTCCCACATAGTCCACCGCGGTTCGCGTCCCGGACCCGGTGGCTTAGAACTCATGCCGGGCGCATGTGCATGTGTGCCCAATATCCCGAGAGGAGAATGGAGGAGAAGGGATTGCGGTGTGACCATCCCCCCTGGGGGGTGATTTCTCTCTGTCTAGCAAGCGCACGCGCCCTATAGCAAAAACCTTTCCAAAAAAAAAAAAGGAATAATAATAATATTTGTTAGGAGATGAAAGAGGAAAAATCAGTTTCTTCTTTATTCCCTATCAGTAACTGTACCTCAAAAGTAAATTATTAATGTATATTTATGAAGGGAAAGTATTTAAATGTAACTGTATTATACATTAGTAAATCAAAACTATTAGAGAAAATAACAGTAATCCTCCAGTGCTGTAATGTCATTAAGAGCAAGAAATAAAATACTGAGTTAATAATGATTTGTAGGTAAACATACTTAAACTCATGAAGAACAGTGCTAACTGCTCACACTAGCAAAGAGACAAGTAGAGGGGACTGGAAATATCAGAGAAGTAGTACTTTATGAAATGTTAAGAGGATGGAGACTTATCTAAAGAAATATGAAAAGTACAAGTCAGAATGTCAAGCTTAGATATTTTTAAAATAAGAATTCACACAGATAACATACATCTGATATGTATTAAGAATGGCTGAAAGGAAAAGAGCCAGAAATATAAAAGAGAACTTTAAATAATCAAGCCTAGTATTAACAAAAATTAAAAGAGGCCAACAAAGAAATTAGAGAAAAAATAATCAACAATACATTAATAGAATCAGAACCAGAAAGTACAAAGTGTATGAAAATAAGATTAGTGAATCAAAATGAAAAGACTTCAAAAGAAAGTACCGGGTGGCCATTTGGATTTGATACGAGATTACCCTGGATTTTAGGAAACAACCCAGTACACATTAGAGCAGATGTATTTGATTGTCTTACATTCAAAAGACAATACAGAAATAGCTGACTTAAAGTGCAATGAAATAACTTAGTTTCATGTAACTGCAAGTGACAAAGAGATGGAATTTCATTACCCCATCACACATAATAACATTTGTAAGTTGGGTACTGTCGACTTGAAAAACTAAAGAATATTCTAATACTAAATGCATTATCAAAGAGGCTGCTGGGTCAGAAGGCAATGTGGAAGTTAAGGTGCTGGATCCCATTTGACTGTGCAGTCTAAGTCCTGGACTCAAAGGCTCAAAAAATCACATGGGATGTGTGTGTGTCCAGCACCCAAATTCCAAGAGGAGAATGGAGAAGCATCTGCAGTGTGGCCATCTTCCTTGCGGGTGGGGGGAGGGGGTGTGTGATTCCTCACTTACCCTCTCTTTGGGAAGCACATGCAACTATACAAAAACAAAAACAAAAACAAACAAACAAAAAACACAAAAAGACTGCTAAATCACCCTTTCTAGAGTACTTTTTAAAAAGGACCAACAACTGGACAACAGGTGGCATGGTGGTTAAAGTACTGGATCCTGTATGGCGGACTATGTGGTATCAATATTTATTGATACAATATTGATCCCGAAAGGAGGAAGACATAGAGGGATTGTGGCGTTTCCATTCTCCATGGGAAGTGCTTTCTGACCTTTTTGCTCTCCATTCTCTCTCTTTCTCTCTCTCTCTCTCTCCAATAAATGCATATGTCTTCAGGCAAATTGTTTTTTAATCCCCTGCGCTTCACCTATTGTATTTAGCCCACTACAGCCTCCCCAACTCTGGCAATCATTGATCTGCTTACTCTGTCTATAGTTTTGCCATTTCCAGAATGTCACACAATTGGAAATACACGATGTATAACGTTTTCACATTGGCTACTTTCACTAAGCAATATGGACAAGTGGTCTTCAAAATGTTTATGGAAAATGTATATTATAAATAAATTTTGCATGTATTTCAAAATCTTTATAAACCAAAATAAATGTAAACCAATGTGTCTGAACAGGATGTAATTTTGTGGCTCTAAGAAGAATAAGACATCAATTGAAAGAGCTTCCATCTGAGGAACTACAATCCCACTATAATTGAAGCAATAACAAACATCAAATATACGGTGAAGCTTGGGCAGAATGGTAAAAATCACTCATGCTTTATGAAAAGTTTATGGGGACAATGGCCATCTAAAAATCAGACGTTTTCAAATTGGTAACTCATTTTAAGAATGACTAAGATGGGAGGCAGCAGGTGGCTACTGGACTCTCACATGGCCCACAGTGGTTTGAGTCCTGGATCTGGTGGCTTGAAAACACATGCCAGGCGCATGTATGTGTGGGTCCCAAATCCCGAGAATGGAGAAGAAGGGATTGTGGTGTTTCCATCTCCCATGAGGGTGGTTTCTCATTTTCTTTCTCTGTCTCACTCTGTGTCTCTAACAAGCTCACATTCCCTATAGCAAAAATTTCCTTTTGTTTTGAGAGGTTTTTGCTATAGGCCATGTGTGCTCACCAGAAAGACAAAGAGAGATAGAAACTGAGAAATCACCCCCAGGGGGGATGGTCATGCCACAATCCCTTCTCCTCCATTCTCCTTTAGGGATCTTGGGCACGCATGCACGCACATGTGCCCGGTGTGAGTTTAAGCCACCTGGTCTGGGACTCGAACTGTGGTTGACTACATGGGAGTCCAGCAACATAGCTATTACGCCAAGTGCTGGTCCCATTATAGCAAAAATTTCTAAAAGAAAGGAAAAAAAAGAATTTAAGGTCCTGGAATTTAATCATGTCAATGCAGTTTTTTTACACTATTAAGTGAAGGAAAATGGTTATACATTATTTTAAGATTAGGAAACCAAGAGAAGTCAAAAGGAACCAAATCAAGACTGTAAAACGGATGCCTAATGATTCTCATTGAAATTCCTGCAAAATTGCTTTAGTTGATAAATGAGCAGAATCATTCTCATGGTAGAGAAGGTCTCGGTGGTGAAGCTTTCCTGAATATTTTTCTACTAAAGCTTCATCTAACTTTCTCAAAACACTCATAAGCTGATGTTATGGTTCTTTGGTCCTTCAGAAAGTCAACAAAAAATTGACCATCTCAAAAAATTGTTGCTGGGGATCAGCACGTGGCATAATGGTTATGTCGCTGGATTCCCACGTTGTCATGTGTGGTTTGAGTCCCAGATCCAGTGGCTTAAATTTCATGCCAGGCACATGTGCGTGCATGCCCAAGATCCCCAGAGGAGAATGGAAGAGAAGAGATTGTGGCATGGCCATACCGCCTGGAGGTGATTTCTCGCTTTCTATCTCTCTGTTTTGCTCTGTCTCTCTGGCGAGCATACACGCTCTATAGCAAAAACATCTCTTTAAAAAAAATAATAATAATCAAAAAACGGTTGCTATGGCTTTTGCTCCTGATGATCTGCTTTTTCTTAATGGACCACTTCCACCTTTTGGTAGCCATTGCTTTGGTTGTGTTTTATCTTAAGGATTATAGTGGTAAAGTCATGTGTCATCTCTTCTTGAAATTGTTTGAAGAAATGCTTCAAGATATTGATCTCACTTATTTAAAATTTCCATTGAGAGGTCTGCTCTTGTTTGCCGGTGATCTGTGCGTAATGGTGTTGGCACCCAACCTTAACTTTTTAATCCAATCAGAAATATGTAAGCTGAACCAGTTGAGATGGCTACGATGTTGGCTATTGTTTCTGATACGGTTGGTCCTCTTTAATTAGGGCATGAACAAGATTAATTTTTTTCTCATACATTGGTGTGGATAGTCTGCTGCAGCAGGCCCCATCTTAAATATCATCTTATTCGTTCTTTTTCTCCTTCAGAAAGATATTGCCATAAGGTATGTACAATTGCCAGAGAGACAGAAAGTGAGAAATTACCCCCTAGGAGAGATGGCCATGCAGCAATCCCTTCTCCCCCATTCTCCTCTTGGAATTTCAGGCACACATGCACACACACCTGGCATAAGTTTCAAGCCGCCAAGGTCCAGGACTCAAACCTCTCTATCAACTGTGTGGAACTCTAGCACCTTAACCACCATGCCACCTACTGGCCCACAGGACCCTAAATTCTTTTTTTTTTTTTTTTTTGGAGAGGTTTTTGCTATAGGGCGCGTACGCTCACCAGACAGACAGAGACAGACAGAGAGACAGAAAGTGAGAAATCACCCCCCAGAGGGGATGGTCACGCCGCAATCCCTTCTCCTCCATTCTCCTCGCGGGACCTTGGGCATGCACGCACAAGTGCCCGGCGTGAGTTTTAAGCCACGGGGTCCGGGACGCAAACCGCAGTCGACTACGTGGGAGTCCAGCAACATAGCCATTACGCTAACTGCTGGTTCCCAAGACCCTAAATTCTTTAGGAGTGGACTAAATGGTTGCTATCATCACTTCCAAAAATGTCTTGAACTTGGGCCAGCAGTTAGCATAATGGCTGTCACTGGACTCTCATGTAGTCGACCACAGTTCAAGTCCCAGACCCAGGGGCTTACAACTCACCCCGGAAGCGTGTGCATGCGTGCCTAAGATCCCAAGAGGAGAATGGAGGAGAAGGGATAGTGGTGTGGGCATGCCCCCCCCCCGGGGGGGGGGGGGTGATTTCTGACTTTCTGTCTCTCTGTCTCTCTGTCTCTCTCTGCCTTTCTGGCGAGTGCACGCACCCCATAGCAAAAATCTCTCAAAAAAAAAATCTTGAACTTGATGAGGCCTAAGTTAAGAAATAGTTTATATTTTGGGGACCAGCAGTTAGTGTAATGGCTATGTCACTGAACTCCCATGTAGTCGATCATGGTCCGAGTCCCGGACCCAGTGGCTTAAAACTCACGCCAGGCGCATGTGCATGCGTGCCCAAGATCCCGAGAGGAGAATGGAGGAGAAGGAATTGCGGCGTGGCCATCCCCCCTGGGGGTGATTTCTTGCTTTCTGTCTCTCTGTTTCTGTCTTTCTGGCGAGTGCACGTGCCCTATAGCAAAAACCTCCCCCCAAAAAAGAAAAAGAAATAGTTTATATTTTTTTATTAGTATACTTTAATTTCATTTTTCCACAAACTTTTTGAAGTCCCCTTGTATTTAAGATTGATTCATGTTTTTGCATGTCTTGATAGTTCATTCTCTTTTACACCTGAAGAGAATTCCATTCCATGATAGAGCCACAGTTTATCTATTCATGTACTGAAGGATATTTTGGCTGCTTCCAGTTTTGAGGAATTATGAATAAAGCTGCTATAAACATTTGCATGCAGATTTTTGTGTGGACATAAGTTTTTAAATCAGTTGGATAAATATCTAAGAGCACAACTGCTGGATCATATGGTAATACTAAATTTAGCTTTATAGAAAAATGTCACACTCTTCCAAAGTGACTGTAACATTTTACATTCCCTCCAGCAATGAAACGGAGTTCTCACACACAGCTCTGCATCCTCATGAAGAACAGGTAGTAATTCGATTTTAGGTATAGCTATAGAGTGGTATTGCATTCTTGTTGTTTTTAAAGAATTATTTACCTTTATTTATTTATTTTAATTTAAGCAGAGATGAACAGAGTGACAGAGTGAGAGTGTGTGAGATTGAGTGAGTGAGAGAGAGAGAGAAAGCAAGCCGCCAGGTCCAGGACTCGAACTGCAGTCATTCATGTGGGAGTTCAGTGCCTTAACCACCATGCAATTTGCTGACCCCTTATTTCATTCTCTTCACAGTTTCTTTCACAGAGTAGTTTCTTTCTTTTAAATCTCAAAAAAAAGTCCAACTTACCTATTGCTATATTTCATAAACCTTGCATTGATACTGTATCTAAAAACTCATCTCTAGGTCAATCCCTTAGTAGGTAAGGGAGTCAGTTTCCACATGGCTGACCATGATTCAAACCCTCACCCCACAGCTTGAAAAATATACTCTGGGTACATGTGCATGCAAATTCCAAATCCCAACCAAAGAAATGGAAGAAAAGGGACTGTGACATGACCATGCCCTACTGGGGGACACTTTCCCCCTCTCCTTCTCAATCTGTCTTTCTCTGGCAAAAGCAAACACCTTCTGGCAAATAAAAAAGTAAATTAAAATAATTAAAGACAAATCTTTAAAAAAAATTGATTACCAAACCTACTGTTACATAGATTTTCTCCTATGTATTCTTCTGGAAGTTTATAGTTTATATTTTACATTTAAGTCTATATTTTTTTGAAAGAATTCATTCATGTTTATTTCTGCTTTCACATTTTAAATAAATATTAGTTTAGATTAAGCTTCATAAGCTTAACTTTCTGTGAAAAGTCTTATGTACTATACAGTATAAAGAAATTAATATTTGGACCAGTAATATTTTATAACATTATAGTAATAATCCTCTAACTATAATATAGACATGACAATTAAATGATGAACCACTCAAAGTCCTAATGCTAGAGCAGATAATCCTCCCAGAAAAAGTGCTTACACAGTGACACTTCAATTGTGATGTCTTGCTAATAAATTTGTGCTCTTTAGATAACCTACAACATACTATAACAAAAATGTAAAAGAATTTTACATTGAGTTTTCTCTCTATCTAGCACTGTTTTATAAGACCTAATTTTCATGTTCATATTTGGCTAATTTATTTTGATCTTCAATTGTTTGATTTCACTGAGAAATTAGAGGATGTAAAGATTTTCCACCTGATTGAGTGGGCTAGCATTAAAAAAAAAAAAATTAGTCAAGAAAGCTGTCTGGAGTACAGAAATGTTCTATATCATAATTGGAATGGTATTACATGGATATACACATTTATTAAAAATCATTATACATACAAAATTTATACATTTCACTATATGTATTTTTTTGAGAGGTTTTTTGCTTGTTTTGTTTGTTAATGTTTTGGCTGGGTACCAGTGTGATTATTATACATGGAAAAATACCCAGAATATAATTTTTATTTATAGGCTTTATTTTTTTGGAATGTACTACATAGCAAATGACTGACCTAGCAGCATCAACCCTCAAAATCAAACAAATTTATATGCAGAGCAACCAGTGTTAAAAGAATTCTATCTGGGGCCAGTATGTGGAGTGATTAGGCACTGGACTTGAACATGGCCAACTGCAGTTTGAATCCCAAACTCAGCAGCTTGAAAATCATACCAGGCATGTCTGCATGCATGTCTAAATCACAGGAGAAAAACAGAGGAGAAGGGATTGCGGCATGGCTATGCCCCCAGGGGGTGATTTCTCACTTTTCCTCTCACTGTCTCTCTCTGTCTTTCTCCAGCAAGTTCACGCACCCTATGGCAAAAACCTAAGAAGAAAAAAGAATTCTGCCCATCAGATCTACTTCCTAATTTCAGTGAAAAGGAATCCAAGTATAATAGCTTCTATTAAATGGAGAGAACAAGAACTTCACAAGGTAACACAGAAAAGTTCCAAACCATGTGAAAATAGTTTATAAATAATGTTTTAACAACATAGATGCAACAGCCATAGATACATAGGAGTATGTACTATATCCATTCCAATACCACGATCCTACCTAAAAGAGGGCAAAGTCTACAGCTGTGCTTGATTCCAAGGAAGTATGAGAACATTAAAAAAAAACAAGAGCTTAATTTATTATACAATCTTATCCAGAACTATGACACAGCAGCGAAATGACATGTCTGTGAAGCCATTTTGGATGCAAAGATCATCCATATGCTCTTAAAAAAGAGAAATGCCAATTAAAAGCAGATGAAGATAACACTTCTTTTTATCTACCAAAGTAGCAAAAATACAAAAGTTTGACAAAATATTCTAATGATAAGGATATAGATGATACTCTAACATATTGCAGGTTGCAATGCAAAACAGTACAAACCTTATAGAGAGAATCTGGTAATATCTAGATTACATATGCATTTACTCATTGACCTAACAATTCCACTTGTACAAACCTATCCCGTAGATGCACTATAAACATACAAAAATGTATGTGGACAACTATACTCATTGCAGTATTATGTGTATAGCAACAGACTAGAAACAACCCAAAATCCACAATGAAGATCATTTGAATAAACTATGGAACATCCACAAAATGATACTAACAATACAGCTAGAAAAACGAATGAGGAATATTTCTACATATTGCATGGTGGATCTCCAGGATATAATATTAAGTGGGAAAAAAAAAAAAAGCAAGACAGAGAAAGTACACATAGTATGTTAACATACACCTAAGAAGAAAACATTGGGGGTAAAATACTTTGTATCTGGGGCCAGCAGGTAGCATAAAAGTTAAGGTGACTGGACTCCACATAGCTGACTAAGCAGTTCAAGTCCTAGACCTAGGAGCCTGAAAAACACACCAGGTGCATGTACATGTGTGCCCAAAATGCCAAGAGGAGAATGGAGAAGGGATTGTGGTATGGCCATTTCCACCCTGGGTTGGGGGCGGGGGGGGGATTTCTCACTTGCCCTCTCTCTAGTGAGTGCACATGCCCTATGGCAAAAAGGTCTTTAAAAAAGCCTTTACATCCCAATATAATAAATGTAAGTATTTTTCTATTTCCATCCACTTTTCTTACATAAATAGTAGTAAACAAAATGAATACATGAATATATGTCTATACAATTAAAATAATTATTAATTAACAAAATAATCAGTTCTCTCAATAACTAACAATGATAAAAAAGTCAACCAAATCCTGATCTGTGCCAGCTCTTGCATGGATCATCCCACTTTCCAAATGCTATCTTAAAGGACAGATACTGCCGAGAGATGCTATTCCTCTCTACCCAGTATCTATTGCTCCTTCTACTAACAGCAGTTCTTGACTCTTATTTAGGACAATCATATAATTTCCAATTCACACTGGACACTACAATCATACTAGAGTAAAAGAGTCACATTAAGGGTTTTTGCTGTAGTTACTGAAAAAAGCAGCGTTATTTTCATGGTGCTTTTAAAATAAATGAATAAATTTTTTCCAAAATTGGAACCAGCAGATGGCATAATGGTTACTTTGCGGGACTCCCATGTAGCCGACCGTGATTGAGTACCAGACTGGGTGGCTTAAAACTCACACCAGGCACATGTATGTGTGTGCACAAAATCCCAAGAGGAGAATGGAGGAGGAATTGTGGTATGGCCATTCCCCCTGGGGGGTTGATTTCTCACTTTCTGTCTCTCTGGCAAGAGCATCTGCCCTATAGCAAAAATCTCTCTCTAAAAAGACTTTTCAAATATAGTATCTTTTTTATCTTGTACATGAATTAACCAACCAATCATTCCCCCAATCCCCAATCAGGTCTACTAATTCATAGTTTGCAACCAGTCTCCTTCCTATCTACCCCTTTTTATAAACAGGCTACCAGCTTGGTTGGGGAAGCAGGGTGGGGTGGGGTGGGGCGGGATACTCTTCTCAAATCCCATCAAATATGAAGAAGTAAAGAACAGGCAAAACTTGATAATAAATAGCCTAAGTTCCAATGTTTAATATTATATAAACTCAAATTATTTAATTCCTCTAAGTCTAGGCATTTTTATCTTTTTTTTTTTTTTTGAGAGGTTTTCGCTATAGGGCGCGTGCGCTCGCCAGACAGAGAGAGACAGAGAGACAAAAAGCGAGAAATCACCCCCCCAGGGGGGATGGTCACGCCGCAGTCCCTTCTCCTCCATTCTCCTCTCGGGATCTTGGGCACGCACGCAGACACGCCCGGCGTGAGTTTTAATCCACCAGGTCCCGGACGTGAACCGCGGTTGACTACGTGGGAGTCCAGCAACATAGCCATTACGCTAACTGCTGATTCCCAGCATTTTTATCTTTCTTAAAGAGTCTTTCAGAACATAAAAGCTAATATACAGAATGTATTTATTTAGCACAGTGTTGTATACAGTTAACATACAAAAAAAATATATCATCAGCATCATCTCCAACTCTTAACCAAGACCAAAAGATACAGAAAAAAAATGAGTACATAATGTTTATAATAATTATACTTAGAAAAAAAACCTTAAGTATAATTATAAGGAAACAAGTATAGAATAGAAATGATAGCTATAGCAATGTTTATATAACACTTACTATATGCCAAGCAGTCTAGTCTAAGTGTTTTAAAAATTTATTTATTCTATGAATGAGAAAGACAGCACCCCCCCCCCAAACAATGTCTAATGTCATGATCCATCCCCAACTTCAGCCAGCTAGGATCATGGGCATGTGCATGCCTGTTGTACTCAGGGAAGGCTCCAGGTGTGGACCCAGAACCTTCCTATGTGGGTCAGTCTCTCAGAGTGTCACATTACTGCTGTGCCACAGTCCAGCCCTTTCTAAACTTTAAGGTTTTTGCCACAGTCTTCTAAGCATTAACCACAGTAATTTGTTCAGTCCTCCCAATAACCCCATGAAGCAGGAAGTATAAAAATCCCTTTCAACTATGTGGAAACTGAAATAGACAGAGGTTAAGTAAATTATTCCAGACAATGGTGTGACTAACATATGAATCTGTGGTAGGCAGTTAGCCATGAACGGGCAGCCCTAAGAGAAAAAGCGAAAGGCTCATCTAGCTCCAGGTGCCAAGAGGGTGAGGCAATTTGCCATCTTCCTTCCTTGAGGCCTGAGGGAAGTACGCAGGATGATTCGTAGATTTTTCTCTTATCAAAAAAGACCTAAGCAAGCGTTTTTGGTCAATGTCCCAATTCCTATTAGGGCAACAGACTAACTGGGCAGTCTAATTGGGGCAACCTGGCTCGCACTGGGCACCACGCACAATTAGGTGATCAAGTTCCTCATTCTTTACCTGTGAGGAAGATGTGCAGGTGCAGGAAAAGAACCTGTGGATTCAAATTTAAAGGAAGGACATAGGCAGCGTAAGGGGGCCTCCCACTAATGAATATTCATGACCTCTAGTAATAAAAATAACGGTTAACTAATACCAAGCACGGTTGCCATCTGGCAATCTGCCTGCCCAACAACATTTTTGGGCATACTTTCTTTCTTTCCTTTCCTTTCTTTCTATTAAATCTTTTTTCTACCTACTTCATTTGTGGTTGCAGTTTCATTTTGTGCCTAGGGTCAGATCTCTAATTTCAGTGATCTGGACCTAAAGAACTAAGGATTTCACAACGCAGCTCAACACTCTCCCACCCGTTAACAAATCCAGGTAATCAGGCTCCAGTATCCACACTCATACCCCGCCTCCGCAGTGAAATACTGCCTTACTTTCAATAAAAACAAAGGGAATTCTTATGTCAAAATGCTAGGTATAAAGGAATACTGGATATTTGTACCATACATTATAATCACCAATATACATGCCCTTGGTTGGTAGAATTAGAAATAAAATCCCCCCCCCCCAAGTTGCTAGGTCCAGGACTAGAACCATATGGCCAGCCATGTGGGATCCAGCTGCCTTCACCAGCATGCCATGGGCTGGCCTGACAATTTTTCCCTTTTTTTATGCTTTTGCCACTGTATAATTTTCACAATTAAAACGTATTATATTTAAGATCAGAATTAATTCCAAAAATATATTCTTACACTATACTAAGCATCTGAATTCTCACTAAGAACTCAATTCTGTCATATTTCAGTCATACCTATCTAACAATGGATCACGGTTACAATCTAAAATATGAGAGGCCCAGATGTGATTCTCAGGCCAACCTAAAAAGCCAGGTGTGACTGTGTGTGCCTATAGTCCCAGCAACTTGGGAAGCTGAAGCAAGAAGACCATGACATTAGCAAGACCCTGTCTAACGAAAATTTGAAAGAGAGTGATGAAGGATAGGAGAAAAGGGATGATGATCAGAAGAGAATGATGAAAGAGAATGCAGAAGTGGGGCTCTTCATGTAGGAAACTTGATAATTACAAAAAGGCATTTAAAAGCAGATAAGGAAGAGTACTAATCAGAATGAAATCAGTTATATTCAGAGAGAAAAGTTTTTGTACTTAAATTATTCCTTAACAATGTACTGTACTCAGTGATTTCAGGATTTGTGAAGTACTGTGTTGTAAATTTGAAAGATTAGGTATATTACTAGACTGGAAGTTTTTATACACAAATATAGGCAAAATAAGAAAGAAGTAATCATAGATTGTTTACATTCTTGCAATACAGATGTGAAGTAAGGCCAAAAGACAGAATTTGACAAGGGCTGCAGAGGATCAGGCTAAGATTAACTTGTATCAGAACTGCTGCCAGATACTGGGTTGTCAGGAAAGTCGTGATGCATAATTGCATGGAAAATATAGAAAAATATGTCATGACTTTCCCAATAACCTACTAGTACCTCAGCTGTGGGCCCTGCTTTGTGTGTTAATAATACTAAATGCCACAGGCAAATGAAGTGAATCATCATTAAAGGCATGCTAACATGATTTTGCAAGTTATATCTCCAGTAATTGATGAAAATGGTCTTCAAATGGTGTTTTTGAGGTCATCTTTCTTTGGAAAGGGTTTGAGTTACACATAAAAAGAATGTAGAATCAGTGTGGTCTGGAATCCCACCAGTGTGACTATGACCAACTTAAATAAACCAAACGCTCACAAATCTTTATTGCCTCACCTGTCACCACTGCGGCATGCAAGAACCGAGGTGGGAGAAAGTGGAGATCATTATCCTGATGACTTCTGCTAGCAATCATGTTTGCCTGATCCCTCAATTGTTCTTCCTGTGCCCTGGCTACTGCCAAAAAAGGTCAAACCTTCCAAAAAGTAGTAAGATTTAGAAGAGGGAGTCAATAATTTTGTAGACTAATGGCATTCAAATCTATGATTTTGAATATAGTAGTCCCCCCTTATCCATGGTTTTGGGTTTCTGCCGTTTCTGTTACCTGTAGTACAGTTCAGTTAAGATTATTTTAAGGAGATCACATTCACATAATTTTGATTTTGATTACAGTACATTGTTATAATTGTTCTGTTTTATTATTAGTTGTTATTTATCTTTTGCTGTGCCTAGTTTATAAATTTATAAACTTTATCACAGGTATGGATGCATAGGGGAAAACATAGTGTAGTCAGGGTATGGTGTTATCCACAATTTCAGACATCCATTAGGGGTCTTGGAACATATCCCCAGCACATAAAAGGGGACTTCTATATAACTGGGTCCTATATCTTGCTTATCAATCTTGAAAGGCAGCTTTGCTAACCAAGATCCCCTGCTTTCCTCAGCAAGTATTTCCAAGTACAGGTCACATTCCTTTCAGCCAGTAGAACTCACCTTTTACTCAACCCTGAAAGCTAAAGTCACCAAGAGTGATCTGCCTGAACCTCCCATTCCCCTTACACGCATTGGAACTTACCTCTATCTCCATCCACTCTCCTCTTTCACTCCAGTCTCCTCAAGGGATGAGATGGCCATGCTCCTACTTAAGACAATACCACCCGATCCTCTGACTACTTTGTTAATTCCTCAGAAAACCGTTTTTGTTTTATCTCACTTGGGAATGGGAAATAGTATAAAAATAATTTCTTAAAATATCAACTAAACTTGCTTTCTTAGTTTTTAAAATTGTGAATAAGCTGAAACAAATGAACCAAACTGTACATTAAACTAGTTACATCACCTTATAAAACAAGGACTGCTTTTAAGTGACTTCAAAACACAGAATTCTACATAGACCATACACCTTTAGTGGCATACATCGAAAGACAAAATAATCTGTAAACAATGTAAAGTTATTAACCTAATTTAATCATTTATTTAACATGAGTTTAGAACATTAAAGTTATCTTCTTTACTTTGTAGGAAAAGTAATGCTCTTTTACTATTATTTACATTTAATCACTGTACATCTTTACAGTGTACAACACGGCTTTTCCCAGCACAAATACAGTGCATATTAGTCAAGTCAAAGACATTACCATAAACATGACCTTCAACAGATACCTTTTCACCTTTGTGTCTCTTAAATGTTCTGTTTATTTTCTTCCCTACTCCCTTCCCTCCCACCCTCTCCTATGCCGTCTCTAGTATCTAGAGTTGGCCTCCCTGCTCGTGTACCTTCTCACAGCTTCTGCTAGAGGGTGCAGACATTTGGTACATATTAAGCAGGGACATGCAAGTATGATGTGCTACGGCTGTGCAGGACAACAATCTCAGTCCTAGGACATGTGCTGAAGTATTCGGAAGTAAATTTTATGTATGAAACTTACTTAATTTTTTAGACAGAGTTAAAAAGAGAATATAGAAATATGCTGAAGTGATGGTTATATTGGTATATGGATGCTCATAATTCTATTCTTTCAGCTCTTCTACAGACATGAAATTTTTCACAAAAAAAACTTTTCAAAAAAGCATATGTATAATTATTTCATTTTGGTAAAAATATACATTTACATGCCTATATACTTAGAAAAAGCATCTGTATAATTATCTCATAGTGGTAAAAAAGAAAATACATTTCCATACATATATACTTAGAAAAAGTAAGGATACTTCTACAAGGATACAGCCTAGGTTAGGAAATATGGTAGTAAAAATACATAATTTCTCATTGCTTGTGTCTCCTAAGTTTCTACAGTAAAAATGTAATGCTTTTATAATAACAGAAATTTCAACTTTATACATTATAGTAATACATATTTTACATATCTAATTCAAAATTACAGGCTAAACATGTTTTTGTCACATATTGCTATTTTAAAATCCACAGAAATAAAAAGAGAAATATTATAGATGAAGAAATACTCCTATAGGGAAAAAAAAAGAATGGAAGAAAATTTAACTAACAAATAAGAGATGTCAATAAAGTTTCTGAAAGATTAGAAGAGACGGACACATGCTAAGAGATGAAAGAAAGCCATAAAAGCTACAACCAGTTATATTCTATGAGAAAGCTACAGAAAAGGGAGAAATGATCTGTCCATCAGAATGTCAACTCTGGGCTCAAAATCAGCCAAGGAGGCAGAAGGTAGGAGCCACTGGCTGATTTAAACAAATCATCCACACTATTCTTATCCAAAGTAACTAAACAAGTTCCTTGGAGAATGCTGGGACTTCTTATATGAGTGTTAGCATTTGGGGGCCTGATCTCAGCAGTCTGCTGTCCTCCAGCCCCTAACCCAAGTGTAATAACCGACGCACCTCACTGTATACACAGATTGGAGATAGTCAGGAGGACCAAACCTCTTTATACCCCAGTGAAATAAACCCACATGACCTATCCAGACCTTTACTCCAGGACAATCAGGAATCATTAGGCAAATGAGGAAAATTAGCAACAGGAAAGACCAGCATAAATTTGAAAAGCAATTTAGAAGGATAAAGGATCCTTTAGGGAGATAAAGAAGAAAAAAAAAAAAAAAACCTCAAATGCATTTAGAAAGATATTAGAAAAAATTTAATACAGAAAGTGAGAACAAGATAGTGAAGAGAGGGAACCAGCAGTTAGCATAATGGCTATGTCACTGGATTCCCAAGTAGTCGACCACAGTTCATGTCCTGGACCCGGTGGCTTAAAACTCACACCGGGCACGTGTGCGTGCATGCCCAAGATCCCGAGAGAAGAATGGAGGAGAAGGGATTGCGGCATGACCATCCCCCCGGGGGGTGATTTCTTGCTTTCTATCTCTATGTCTGTCTCTGTCTGGCGAGCGCACGTACCCTATCGCAAAAAAACCTCTCCAAAAAAAAAAGATAGCAAAGAGAGTAAATGTCAAAATATGTACATCAAAAAGAACAAATACCATAAAAGGAATAAAAAAGATTACTCTAGGAGATCCAACATAGTACCTCAGCTGTGGGCCCTGCTTTGTGTGTTAATAATACTAAATGCCACAGGCAAATGAAGTGAATCATCATTAAAGGCATGCTAACATGATTTTGCAAGTTATATCTCCAGTAATTGATGAAAATGGTCTTCAAATGGTGTTTTTGAGGTCATCTTTCTTTGGAAAGGGTTTGAGTTACACATAAAAAGAATGTAGAATCAGTGTGGTCTGGAATCCCACCAGTGTGACTATGACCAACTTAAATAAACCAAACGCTCACAAATCTTTATTGCCTCACCTGTCACCACTGCGGCATGCAAGAACCGAGGTGGGAGAAAGTGGAGATCATTATCCTGATGACTTCTGCTAGCAATCATGTTTGCCTGATCCCTCAATTGTTCTTCCTGTGCCCTGGCTACTGCCAAAAAAGGTCAAACCTTCCAAAAAGTAGTAAGATTTAGAAGAGGGAGTCAATAATTTTGTAGACTAATGGCATTCAAATCTATGATTTTGAATATAGTAGTCCCCCCTTATCCATGGTTTTGGGTTTCTGCCGTTTCTGTTACCTGTAGTACAGTTCAGTTAAGATTATTTTAAGGAGATCACATTCACATAATTTTGATTTTGATTACAGTACATTGTTATAATTGTTCTGTTTTATTATTAGTTGTTATTTATCTTTTGCTGTGCCTAGTTTATAAATTTATAAACTTTATCACAGGTATGGATGCATAGGGGAAAACATAGTGTAGTCAGGGTATGGTGTTATCCACAATTTCAGACATCCATTAGGGGTCTTGGAACATATCCCCAGCACATAAAAGGGGACTTCTATATAACTGGGTCCTATATCTTGCTTATCAATCTTGAAAGGCAGCTTTGCTAACCAAGATCCCCTGCTTTCCTCAGCAAGTATTTCCAAGTACAGGTCACATTCCTTTCAGCCAGTAGAACTCACCTTTTACTCAACCCTGAAAGCTAAAGTCACCAAGAGTGATCTGCCTGAACCTCCCATTCCCCTTACACGCATTGGAACTTACCTCTATCTCCATCCACTCTCCTCTTTCACTCCAGTCTCCTCAAGGGATGAGATGGCCATGCTCCTACTTAAGACAATACCACCCGATCCTCTGACTACTTTGTTAATTCCTCAGAAAACCGTTTTTGTTTTATCTCACTTGGGAATGGGAAATAGTATAAAAATAATTTCTTAAAATATCAACTAAACTTGCTTTCTTAGTTTTTAAAATTGTGAATAAGCTGAAACAAATGAACCAAACTGTACATTAAACTAGTTACATCACCTTATAAAACAAGGACTGCTTTTAAGTGACTTCAAAACACAGAATTCTACATAGACCATACACCTTTAGTGGCATACATCGAAAGACAAAATAATCTGTAAACAATGTAAAGTTATTAACCTAATTTAATCATTTATTTAACATGAGTTTAGAACATTAAAGTTATCTTCTTTACTTTGTAGGAAAAGTAATGCTCTTTTACTATTATTTACATTTAATCACTGTACATCTTT
Source organism: Tupaia belangeri chinensis (assembly GCF_000334495.1). Classification (NCBI taxonomy): domain Eukaryota; kingdom Metazoa; phylum Chordata; class Mammalia; order Scandentia; family Tupaiidae; genus Tupaia; species Tupaia belangeri. Next base: position 2,899,638 of record NW_006159514.1, read on the forward strand.
ACAGTGTACAACACGGCTTTTCCCAGCACAAATACAGTGCATATTAGTCAAGTCAAAGACATTACCATAAACATGACCTTCAACAGATACCTTTTCACCTTTGTGTCTCTTAAATGTTCTGTTTATTTTCTTCCCTACTCCCTTCCCTCCCACCCTCTCCTATGCCGTCTCTAGTATCTAGAGTTGGCCTCCCTGCTCGTGTACCTTCTCACAGCTTCTGCTAGAGGGTGCAGACATTTGGTACATATTAAGCAGGGACATGCAAGTATGATGTGCTACGGCTGTGCAGGACAACAATCTCAGTCCTAGGACATGTGCTGAAGTATTCGGAAGTAAATTTTATGTATGAAACTTACTTAATTTTTTAGACAGAGTTAAAAAGAGAATATAGAAATATGCTGAAGTGATGGTTATATTGGTATATGGATGCTCATAATTCTATTCTTTCAGCTCTTCTACAGACATGAAATTTTTCACAAAAAAAACTTTTCAAAAAAGCATATGTATAATTATTTCATTTTGGTAAAAATATACATTTACATGCCTATATACTTAGAAAAAGCATCTGTATAATTATCTCATAGTGGTAAAAAAGAAAATACATTTCCATACATATATACTTAGAAAAAGTAAGGATACTTCTACAAGGATACAGCCTAGGTTAGGAAATATGGTAGTAAAAATACATAATTTCTCATTGCTTGTGTCTCCTAAGTTTCTACAGTAAAAATGTAATGCTTTTATAATAACAGAAATTTCAACTTTATACATTATAGTAATACATATTTTACATATCTAATTCAAAATTACAGGCTAAACATGTTTTTGTCACATATTGCTATTTTAAAATCCACAGAAATAAAAAGAGAAATATTATAGATGAAGAAATACTCCTATAGGGAAAAAAAAAGAATGGAAGAAAATTTAACTAACAAATAAGAGATGTCAATAAAGTTTCTGAAAGATTAGAAGAGACGGACACATGCTAAGAGATGAAAGAAAGCCATAAAAGCTACAACCAGTTATATTCTATGAGAAAGCTACAGAAAAGGGAGAAATGATCTGTCCATCAGAATGTCAACTCTGGGCTCAAAATCAGCCAAGGAGGCAGAAGGTAGGAGCCACTGGCTGATTTAAACAAATCATCCACACTATTCTTATCCAAAGTAACTAAACAAGTTCCTTGGAGAATGCTGGGACTTCTTATATGAGTGTTAGCATTTGGGGGCCTGATCTCAGCAGTCTGCTGTCCTCCAGCCCCTAACCCAAGTGTAATAACCGACGCACCTCACTGTATACACAGATTGGAGATAGTCAGGAGGACCAAACCTCTTTATACCCCAGTGAAATAAACCCACATGACCTATCCAGACCTTTACTCCAGGACAATCAGGAATCATTAGGCAAATGAGGAAAATTAGCAACAGGAAAGACCAGCATAAATTTGAAAAGCAATTTAGAAGGATAAAGGATCCTTTAGGGAGATAAAGAAGAAAAAAAAAAAAAAAACCTCAAATGCATTTAGAAAGATATTAGAAAAAATTTAATACAGAAAGTGAGAACAAGATAGTGAAGAGAGGGAACCAGCAGTTAGCATAATGGCTATGTCACTGGATTCCCAAGTAGTCGACCACAGTTCATGTCCTGGACCCGGTGGCTTAAAACTCACACCGGGCACGTGTGCGTGCATGCCCAAGATCCCGAGAGAAGAATGGAGGAGAAGGGATTGCGGCATGACCATCCCCCCGGGGGGTGATTTCTTGCTTTCTATCTCTATGTCTGTCTCTGTCTGGCGAGCGCACGTACCCTATCGCAAAAAAACCTCTCCAAAAAAAAAAGATAGCAAAGAGAGTAAATGTCAAAATATGTACATCAAAAAGAACAAATACCATAAAAGGAATAAAAAAGATTACTCTAGGAGATCCAACATCCAACTAGGAGTCCCAAAAAAGGAATGAAATATTAAGAAAGGTACTATACTATCTTTATATTGCTATTTAACAAGTCATTTCAAAACTCAGTGATTTAAAACAAAATTTATTATCCCAATTTCTGAGAGTCTGGCATCTGGAAACAGCTTACTTCCCACATGGTTCTGACTCAGGATCTCTCCTGAAAATGCTATCAAACTATCAGACAGCTACAGTCATCTGAAGGTTTAACTAGGACAGGAAGTTTCATATCCAAGTTCACTCATATGACTGTGGAGTTAAGAGGCCATACACCCACACAAGCCTCTCCACAGAGCTGTTCATGACAAGGCAGCTGGTTTTCCCCAGAATCATAATCCAAGAGAGAGAGAAAGTAACCAAGACAGAAGTCGTAACACCTTTATAACCTAATCTTAGAAACAATGTATCATCACTTTCACCATATTTTATCAGTCACACAAACTAATTCTGATGCAGTGTGGGAGAAAACAGCACAGAGATAAATAGCAAGAGGCAGGAATTACTGAGAGCCATCTTGGACAGCTATACTGGTTATCAAAGAAATCACAGGAAACAAATTTCTCACAGCTTCAGAGATATAAATATTCAGACTGAAATGGCTCGAGTGTTAAGAAAGATGGGAAAGATCCACATATATGTGACAAAATTTCAGTTTTCTTTCTTTTTTATGGGGGGAGGGTGCTATAGGGTGCATGCACTCACCAGAAAGACAGAAAGATAGAGAGACAGAAAGCGAGAAATCACCCCACAGCAGGGATGGCCACACCACAATCCCTTCCCCTCCATTCTTCTCCTGGATCTTGGGCATGCACACAAACATGCCTGGCGTGAGTTTAAGCCACCGGGTCTGGGACTCAAACTACAGTTGACTACATGGGAGTCGAGCAACATAGCCATTACACCATCTACTGGCTCCAAAATTTCAGATGTCTAATAATTAGAAAATCATGAAAGTGCAGGCCAGCAGGTGGAGTGGTGGTTAAAGGTGCTGGATTCCCACATGGCTGACTACGGCTTGCTTTCTCACTTGGACCTGGCAGCTTGCTTTCTCGCCCTCTGTTTCTCTCTCTCTCTGTCTGGTGAAATAAAGTAATAATAACAAATGGAATTAAGTAAATAAATAATTATTTTAAAAAAAAAGAAAATCATGAAAGTGTTACTGTACACAGAAAAATACATACCATGGATGTAAGAATCACACTTTTAAGATTATCACCAGACTTTTCATCAAATGAATAATCAAAATAAAAGAACAATGCCCTCAGCTGTGACAGAAAATGTTTAACAATCTGGAATTCTATATCTATCCTAATGAACAATCAAGTATTGTAATAACAGACTACAGTCCCTTGCAAACATGTGAAGGACCAGGTAGTTTAGCTTCCACACAATTATTGGTAGCAATATTATTTCCTATCGTTGAATATATCCTCCAAAAATTTGTATGTTAAAATTTGGTGAGGTGTTGTAACAATGTTGTGGATGGAGACTTAATCTGATTGTGGTGTTGAAAGATGTGGGCTTTCAAAAGTAATTAGGCATCAGGGTGGGGCCTATGTGGTTGAGTTCTGGTGCTTTATTAGGGCAGAAAATGAGATATGCTCTGTTTTACACTTGCTCTGTCAGCTCCTTGCCAGATGTGGCCCCTTGACCTTAAACCTCCAAAACTGTGAGCTAAATAAGCATCTATTTTATTAGGTTACCCAGATTCATGTATCTCTATTATTAGCAATGGAACAGACCAGACAATACTTGAGGTTACAACTCAACAAAACAAGAGTAAAAATAGATATGACATAAATGCAGGGAACCTTACATCAATGCTACATGGAGAAAATCCCTAGGCAATGGCTATCCATCATACCTAAAGAGCAAGCAGACCAAATTAGAAAAGAACTCCATGAAAAAGAAGAGCAGTATGACGAGTGAACAAAATAATAGATACAATAAAGACACATTAGTTCTTACCACAATAAGGTTTTCAAAATAAAAACAGACAGATGGAAACTTATGGGGAAACAAAAGGCAATAAAACTATCATGGTTTAAATAAAAGGTGACACAAACTGGGCTTTACCAATCAAGGGATTGTACGAAAAGAGGCTGTGTGTTAGATAGTCTCCTTAAAGTAGTCCTGGAGTCAAGCCGCAAGACTCAAAAAACGTAAATGAACATTATTAGCATGTTACTTAGCCCTGAACTCGACTACATTCGAAACATCATATTACTGCAAATATTCTTCACTGTTTTTGGAATCAGCCTTTGGATAGAAGAAATAATTGAGACTGCAAAACAAAATGTTAGCAACCTTGACAATTTAAAAGCAATTGATAAATGGCAAAAGGCAGAAATGAGGAAGGGAAAAATAAGAGTACATAAAATAAGTTCATTTTTTATGAATGGGCATCAAGGTACTGACTACTATAGACAGATCAATAAATAGATAGTAATTACATTTAAAAAGTATCTAATTATTAATTTTTGGAAAGAAGAGGAAAAGGGGAAAGGGAAAGTATTGTCAATGACCAAACTCTCATCTTTCACAGGAGAAAATCTGCTAATGTCAAATAAATTCCACTAACAGAATTTAAGTATTCTTTCCATCAAAGTTATGTTCTGAATATAAACTCCATGCTGATAGTCTAAAATGGATGGTCCTCCTCCCACATCTCTTCTGCACATTGTGATGTGTATGTATGTGCACAAAAATGCATGAGAATATACATGCATGTTTGAATGTAGATATACATATGAGAGGACTTCAAAAAGTTGACAAGAAAAAAAGGAAGTATGTGTTCATTTTGGTGCAAAAAAATCTTGAAACTCAAGCATATTTTTTCCATAAAACTAATTTTCCATGAACTTTTTGAAGGCCCCACATATGTGTATATTTTAACTAAATGCATTATTCACTTTTCTTTAGCAATATCATCTAAAAAGGGAAAAGAAAAAGAAAATAGAAAAATTTCTGAAAGCAAGAAGGAGTCAGGAAAGAGAATATAATATCCTGTTAACAGAAGACTGAGATTAAGATTGAATCTGTTTTGGGACCAGCAGGTGGCATGGTGGTTAAAGCACTGGATACTCCCACATGGCCATCCACAGTTTGAGTCCTGCACCTGGTGGCTTCCTTTCTCACTTTGTTTCTCTCTCTCTCTCTCTCTCTCTCTCTCTCTCTCTCTCTCGTCGAATTAAAAAAATTATTAACTAATTAATTCTAAAAAAAATAAATAAATGAATCAATTTCTCTACTGACTTATAAAACCTACCAACGTACAGGAATATGGGAACCATCCTCACTGTATAAATACTAATGCTAATCCTAATCGATAGAAGTACACCTGACTTTAAGAAATATTGAAGGAGTGGCAGAAAGAGGTGGCACTGGAAGTATTTGAAAGCTATATTAAGGATCTCAGGATACTTTCACAGGAAAAGATCAAAATAAGCAAATGCATATTGATGGACCTCACAAATATAGGAAGAGGACAGAGGATGCTGTACTGCTAGCATCAGGAAGAGCTTCCTAACTGTGGCTACTCAACAACAGAATTAAGTGTCTACAGTAGAGGTCTGATCTCTCATTGCTCTATTGTTTCATTAAAGACTATCAATAGAAATCATCTGTCTATAACGTTAAAAATTGGTGGAAAATTGGACTAGGTCACCCCTACAGTAAAAACTGAAATTATGAGTTTTTCAACTTAGAATTTTGACTTACCAACATCCATTGCAGTTTCCATGAAGCTTTTCTGTCGTGAAGCAAACTCTGCAAGCAATTTCTGCTGTCTCTCTCTAGCCTTTTGTCGTCTAGATTAAACAGAAATAAAGCTGAAGTACCAAATGTGCTTAAGACTAATCTACTATCTTTCAGGAGTATATTATACGTGAAAAGTCCTTGGCACACAGTTGAGATCAATTTTTTGTATTGTGTATTAAACTTCATGTAAGATTTGATTATCCTTAAAAGGATTCTACTACTTTAAAAAGGTTTCAAGCTCACCGATTTAATAGGTAAAAATAAAAGCAAATATTTATTTTAAATTGTATGATAGTAATTAAAGTAGATAGAAAATCTGGATTTCCAACTGTACAATTTCCTAAGAATATACTAGGTGGTAGCAAGAGTAAGAAAAAGAATGGTTTAAGCAAGGGACTAACAATTTAATCCAAATCACAAATAATAGTAAACTGGTTGCTAGAAGTTATGATGTTTAGATACAAACAAAACCTGAAAGATAAGAATAGTCAGATTTATTGTTACCCTAAGAATCACCTCTTCTAATATAAAATGAGCAGAAACCTACGATTTTTCCAGTTTCTACTAGGAGATAACCCAAGTTCAATTTATTTTGTATGAAATAAAAGAATACAGAAGAGTCTCAAATACAACATAAAAAAATAAAACTATATTCTGAATATAAGCAAAAAATTCCTAAATAGCCTCCAAAAATATACACCCTATATATTATTTATCCCTTATCTACTTTCAAAAAATATTTTGAGACCAGCTACAAATGCACACATAGGACTGAAACATAAGAGTAAGAAAATAAAAGCAAATGAATTAAGAAATTAATTAAATTCATTCTCAAAGGACAAATATTTACCATAATGGTATAAATGAAAACAACAAAAACAACAACAAAAACACATAATGTGATACCAATAATACTAGTGACTATAAAATTTTATTCCCAGTAAGGAACAATTAAAGTACTTTAAATAGGAAGAGAGGGAAAGGAAGAAGAAACGGGTTAAAAGTTAGTTATATGTAGCTCACCAGAAAAGAAAGAGTTCTTACACGAACGAAATTCTCAGAGGAAGCAATAATAGCCCATTATACAAAGGACATAAAAACATAAAAGATGGAGTATCTATAAGCAGTTTATTTCAATCACCATCTAGTAGATCTACATACTAGATAAGTCAAAGCATTATGTAGCCATTACTCCTATGGAAAACCTACAAGTACTTCTCTATTAATCTGAAATGATTCAGAGATACAGCATGTAAAATTTAGAAGAATGGAATACTAACAGTAATTATTAGATTATTCATACATCTTTCCACCAAATTAGTAGAGAAAATCAGGAACAATTATAAGATCAAGTACTGTGATTGACCTTACCATGAGAAGCTACATATTTTTTGCCAGTAAAATTCAAAAACTTTTAACACTCCTTTTCTAACCTTTACTTTTTTTTTCCTTTTTTGGAGAGGTTTTTGCTATAGGGTGTGTACACTCGCCAGAGAGACAGAGACAGAAAGCTAGAAATCACCCCCCAGGGGGGATAGCCACACCGCAATCCCTTCTCCTCCATTCTTCTCTCGGGATCCTGGGCACACACGCACACGCGCCTGGCATGAGTTTAAGCCACCGGGTCCAGGATTCGAACCGCGATCGACTACCTGAGAGTCCAGCAACATAACCATTGTGCTAACTGCTGGTCCCCTCTAACATTTACTTTTAGTATTCACATAAGAAGACATGCTCTATAAGCCAGCCGGTGGCAGAGTGGTTAAGGTGGCTAGATCCCACAAGGACAGCTATGCAGTTTGAGTCTTGATGGGCATATGTGTGTGCATGCCCAATATCCCAAAAGATAGGAGAAATGGAGAAGGGATTGCAGTGTGATCATTCCTCATAGAGAGTGCTTTCTCTTTTTTTTTTTCTCTCTCTTGCACACTCTGTCTCTCTCCAGTGAGGGCACATATCCTCTGGCAATTGTTTTAAAAAAGAAAGAAAATTTGCTTTATTATTTTATAACTACAACCCTTTTATGTTGTCCTTGAAAATCAAGTATTGTTATTCAGGTTGCTCACTCACCTTACTTGTCAAACATAACTCTCAATGACACTGGACATTTTGCCTAGGGTGAGCACCACCAGGCCCAACACTGGCCATTTAAGAAAATTAAATCTACCCATCCTCTCTTCCCTTCCTAAACATCAAAGGTGGCAACAGTGGCCTAGCATAGGGTGCCCAGACCCAACAGCCTGGCCCAGGAGGGCATTCACATGGGGAAACATCACAAGAAATTAGTTATATACAAGGATTATAGGTGCCATCTTTCTCATTGTGGGTGTAGAAAGTTACAAATATGGAAACAGAGAAACATGAATGTCTCTTATGGTGTCAGACTGGAATTGGAAGTATCAGGATGAACTCACAGGATGAACTGCTGTTTGAGTCCTGGATCCGGTGCTTAAACTCATGCCAGGTGCGTGTGCATGTGTCCCCAAGATCCCGAGAGGAGAACGGAGGAGAAAAGACTGCGGCATGGCCATCCCCCAGGGGTGATTTCTCGCTTTCTGTCTCTCTGTCTTTCTGGAGACCTCACACACCCTATAGCAAAAAAGAACTCTCAAAAAATATAGAAAATTATGAATATGGTAATATTCTTCCTTGATTTGATTATTGCACATTGCATGCATGCTTTAAAAATCCAAATTTGGGGACCAGCAGGTGATGTGGTGGTTAAGGTGGTGTCTTCCACATGGCCAACTACAGTTCTAGCCCCAGACCTGGTGGCTTGCTTTCTCACTTTCCCTCTCTCTCTCTCTCTGCCTCTCTCTGGCAAGCACACATGCCCTAGAGAAAATTTAAAAATAATAATTAAAATTAAATAAATTATTTATAAATAGTTTAATACTTTATTAATAATATTTCGTTCAATTTTTTATTTATTTATTTTTTTTAGTTTGACCAGAGAAGGACAGAGTGAAAAAGACAGAGTGAAAGAAAGTGAGAAAGCAAGCTTCCAGGTCTGGGACTCAAACTGCAGTTGACTCAAACCACTGGGCATCCTGTGTCCTTAACCACCACACCACCTACCAGCCCCAATAAATCATTTTTTGAAAAAAGAAATCCATATTGGTTGGAGCCAGCAGGTGGCATGGGGTAAAGGCACTGGATTCCCATATGGCTGACAAAATTCAAATCTGAGACCCAGCAGCTTGAAAATCACACTGGGCACACGTGTATGCATGTCCAAAATCTAAAGAAGAGAATGGAGGAAAAGGGACTGAGGTGAGGCATAGCCATCCTCCCCTGGGAGATGTGATTTCTCACTTTCCTTCTCTATGTCTCTCTTCAGCAAGCACACACACTCTGTGGCAAAAACCTAAAAAAAAAAAAAAAAAAAAAAAAAAAAAAAAAACAGATAGAGAGAGAGAGAGAGAGAAAAATAGAGAACTTAAAAGTGGTTACCAGAAACTGGGAAGGATGAAGGATATAGAGGAAAGGCTTTTCAATGGGTATAACATTATAACTAGATAGGAGGAATAAACTCTGGTGATTATTATTGAAATATGGTTAACAATAATGTACTGCATATTTCAAAATGGAAGAGAAGTCTTGAAATGTTTTCACTACAAAGAAACGATATATGTGAGGTAATGGATATGCTAATTACCCTGATTTGATCATTATGCAATGTATACATGTATCATGGCCTCACATTATACCCCATAAATATGTATAATTTAAAAGTTACATTTTTGAGAATTAAAATTTTTAAAAATGTGTTCAATTCTCATTTAAGGTTCATGGTTTTTAAAAATAACAAAAGAATTAAATTAGATCCCTACAACAGTAAAGTACTGAGAGTAGCAAGTTTTCTAAGGGAGTCTAAAAGTTTATGGCAGTAATACAATGTTGGAGTCAGAAACTCATTTTCTCATTCCCATGTAACTCAGCACACTACATATACAAGCACTGACTATGTTCAATTCCATTTATCTTACAAAAAAGTCAACTGTGACTGTCCCTGCTAAACATCCAGGTGATGCGCCTCAGATGGCCAAAAAAGGAGAAAATATCCAATCTTCAACTGTACTAGACATGTCTAAAACACTAAAAATAAAAATTACCTTTCTTCTTTGTCCATGGTTTTCTTTTCTGCTGCAGTGATTTTTTTGGGTGGCACAGGAGGGGTCACTTTTCTACAAATCTCTTCAATGATGCGTTTGTTCATTCTGCTTTGTAGTGCAGCTTTTAGTAAAATTCTTTCTACTGCAGTTATACCATCTCCATGACTGTACTTAGGAATTTCTGGTTGGATTAAAATTTCTATGTCATCAAGCCAAGGAGGGTAGTAGGAATTTTGTTTTCCTGAGAGTTTGTGGTGAAGTTTAATTAACAAAGACAATATGCTTTCTTTAATTTCCAAAATGGCTGTAGTTAACTGTGGCGCTGAACCAGGAGCAGACCATTTATTTGAAGTTTTTGGACGAACCACCTGATTTGCTTCACTGCTACTGCGATTGATGATCTCCTGAAATTTCTTTCTACGTTCTGCTACTAAACTGAAAACTTGAGCTGTACCAGAATTCTACCATTAAAGAAATGAAAGGAAGAAAAATTGAGAGAAATTATTTAGCATCAATTAAAAAACAAATTAGCAACACATTTTCCAAAAAGAACACTCAAAGCTTCATCCAAAGACTTATTCAATAGAGTTGCTCTTTAAATACATCTATTCCTTCATTTCTCATTCTCAAATATACTTAATCTCACTTGATCTGACAACAGCAATGGGGGAATTATCAACAACAACACCTTTCTCAACTACATGAGCCTACCCATCAGGTAAAATAGAATAGATGAAGTTTAAATATTATCTACAGAAACCATACATTATCACACAGAAACCATACATTAAGTCCTCATCAGTTTAAAGGAAGAAAAGCTGTTCAACATTCATCAATAACGCTAGACTCTTCTAACTCTGGAAGACTGCTATAGTGTTCAGTTAAGAAAATTACAAATTAAGTTTTTTAATTTTCTAAGTTAATGAATCTGAACTGATAATTTTACTATTAAAAAACTTCAAAGTTTGAAAATTACTTCTAATGTAAATGCTTAAAGTTATACTAAATCGAAATATAAAGATGAAAAATCAAATTACTCTTTTTCATACTTTAATATATCACTGATTTGTTATTTAAATAAATTTTTAACTTTTTTAATCATTTATCTTCTAAATAACTCTTTTGCTAAAGCAGTCAAACTGCTTTAGGGCTCTTAGAAATCATTTTAATTAAGATACAACTCAGTTTAATGGATTTCATATTTTTCTAAAGCAAGTGTAGAAAGGATGCTCCAATGTCAGCTGAGCTTTTATGAGTCAAATTACACTACACTTCTTTTAACATCCAAGCTATTTTTTAAAGTACTTGCTACCAGCATTAGAGGCAAAAGCTGCCTCTTATAAAGGTTTTAATATTTCGATTAAAACTCTTTATGGTATTCACAACAAAAACATGTACAAGACAGAGAAAGCTTCAACAAATAGACTTTACTATGACAAATACCTGATTTGATGCTCAAAAAATCTAGTTTCTAAGGACTAGAACTGTTTAAGTTTAGTTAATTGGCATATCATTTCAATGCATTTCAATATTTTTCATTTCTGCCTTTTAAAATTAATTAAGCTGCATGCAATGAGAAAGCTGATTTTCAAAATGAGTCTAGAAACAAATAGAGTTTAAGACTGTTATGGACTTGTTCTATCAAAGTTAATTAACTGCCATAGAAGCCAAAAAAAATTGTAAATGGGCATGCTGCCAGCAATTACATTTACTTGGACTTAAGAAACATTCATCTTTCAAGATGTTGATAATAAAGCTGCAATATCAAATGTAAACAGAACCGAATGAGCCACCTATAATTGGTCCAAAATACTTCAAACACTAATACAAAAAAAAACACTATTAAGCTCAATAGTATGAATTTTCTTTAATATTAAATCACTTTATCAAGAAAACATGTATCAGTTAAAGAAAACACTACAAATTTTAACCATATTAATTAAACACACATACACAAACACACGCACACACACAAAGAACTTCAAAATGTTCCCTTCCCCATTTCCAGTGAAAGCCATGTTGGTGGTTAATGCAAATGTCATACACATCTACCTCTCTTTGAAGAACTTTAGGCCTTCGTGAACTCTGGCAGATTAAAGGAAAAAGACTGGTGAGGCTGACGTCGCTCAGATACAGCAGAGGAGATACAAGACAATATAAAGGTATCCACAACCACATTTTTTCTCTTTTGGATATCATAGGATGATCTAAACAATTTAGCCCAACATAAGAAAGCTCTTCCTTTTTTCCTTTCTTGTTTTCACACTTACTTGTAAAGAACCCAAGCCATCTGAGCTAGTGCTCGCAGGCGAGTCTCTCTTCACCTCAGGGGCAGTCTCTGGAACTCTCACTCTCACATAGTTTATGAAGTGTCGCATGTTCGATACTAAGTTACTGCCAGGAAACCAACTGTCATGACAACGTTCTGGTCCACCCACTGATGCCTAAAATACAAAAGTAATGAAAATCAAACTTTGTCATATCAGGGCCATAGTTACGGTAGAGATGTAACAAATCCAAATAATCATCCACTGCCTTGTCATATTCCTGAATTCCTTACAGTTTCATCCATAAATCATAGAGTGGGTAAATTTAAATTTTAAAAAAATGAACTCAACCATAAAATACAAGAATTTCTCAATAAATAGTAATAAGGATAAGTCCAATGTAATCAGTCCAATGGTTCCTAAAAATACATTTTGACATTATAGAATAGTTATCATTACCCACTAGTAATAACTCATAATATAGTCAAATAGGGCTAATTTTGCCTAGTAATAGAAGAAAGTCTGAAAAAAAATCATACAGAAGTCTGAATTTATCTTAGAGGACTCTTAGTGACCTTGTAATATCTATGAAAGAATATATATTGATTCAACTTGAACTGCAAAATACTGTCTAGTTTTTATTTTTTCTCCCCACTTGTTTTTTTGCTGTTATTAGGCTGTGTTGTATTTCATCTTTTTGGAGGAAAGGGAGAAGAATCTAACATATTTGTAAAATGACTTTGTAGTAACCAGAGCTTTTATGGAAATAATACCTCTAAAGTTCTGAAATAAATTAACAACTTGTATCTTTATGTACTGTAAACATTCTCCCATATAATACTTATTTCATTATTTTAATGTCTTTACACAAAGAATTTGTTACTCAAAAATAATCTCTAACAAATTATTAAAATTTCTAGACTGAAATCCTAACTTAATGATTGTTCTCAGTAATCAATGTTCTTAGCATAGCACTGAAAATTCATTAACCACTTTTCTTACATTAACTTTTGTCATGTGAATTATAAATTTCAGATTCCATAATTCCATACATAGAATTGAATGTGTCAACAAAAGCTCTAAAAGACAGTATGTATTTAAAGATCAAAAAGGGCCTTTTCAGCTAGTTGTGATGGTACATGCCTATAATCCCAGCTATTGGGGAGGCAGAGACAAGAGGACTGAGAGTTCAAGGCCAGCGTGAAGAACCAGTAAGCTCCTATCTTGAAAAAGTTGAAAAAAAAAAAAAAAAAGAGAAAAAACAAAAGGGGAGGATGACTTTTCTAGTATTTAGAAGCTCTTAAATGAAATGATGGAACCATAAATACAGATCAAAATGAGTTCATAAACACTGCCCTAGTAGCAACTGGCTAGAGACAGATACGGGCTACCCCCTTCTAAAAATTTTAAATATAAGAAACTACTTACCTCTTCATCTGATTCTTCTTCAGCAGAATTTTCGAGTCCTAATTCAATCAGATATAAAACCATGCAGAGTACATGTTCTGACAGATTTTGATGATCCATCAAAATCTTTAAAAGGGGGAGAAAATATCTCATAATTACTTTTATCCACAAAATACATTTAATTTAAAGATCCAAAAACATTTTAATGCTACAGATGAAAATTACATAATCACACAGCATACAGAGGAAAAATAACTAAAACCAAAAACCTAGGTTTCCTCTTAAGATCACATAATACTTTAATCAATACTGAGAAATACCACTGTGCAGATTTCCTAAAGGTTAACGTATTAAATGGTCCACTAAAGCATTAATATAAATACATCAGTATCTAATAAAACAATTTAACCAGAATATTTTACATCCTAATCTATAGACATTCTTCTTCTGGAGATGAAGATATGAGACAAATACGTTTATTAAATAGGATAAGCCATGCAAATATGTTTAGCATAACACCTGGCATAAAACTGAAAACCAATAAATGTTTATGAAACATTAATACTCTTAGAACCTGTCTCTAAAATGAAAGTTCTGAGTATTGTGTATGTCTGTATAAATATGTATGTCATTGTGTGACTTAAATGAATGAGAAAGGAAAAGGGGACGCCAGTGGTTAGTAAAAAGGGTTCTCTGAGGAAAATCTGATAAACCTAACCTTATACATGGATCACACACTGGAAGACTTTACGTCTCATACTGGATTTGAGGCCTATCTATACCAACCACTACAACAGTCCAGAGTCAGAAGGTATCTAAAATACCAAAAGGGGGAAAAAAGGCTAGGTAGCTATCATCTTGTCCTTATTTTTAAAAAGTCATCTGACCAAAGAGGGGAAGGGATGAGAGTAGAAGGTTCTAGGAGTGTGTCAGTGTCAGTCGTGCATGAATTAGCAGACAGCAAAGCAGAGGCAGGCTATCCAGAGCCTCACAAAACTGCCAGAATGGCTGAGGGCTGAGAAAGGAGGTCTCAGTTACTTAAGACCTAACTTACTGTGGTTAAATAATAAAGACTTTCAATTCACTGACTTTCTAACATTTACTTTGACTATGGAGAGGGCTGTCCACTCATTTTTGTGTAGAATGGTGGTGAAAAATGTAGGCCCTCAAAACTTTTTTAAAAGCTGATGTTTTTAAACACAAATTCTGCCAGTTATATACATTTGACTGTGGGCAAAAGACTCTGGCCTTTGTTTTCTTATCTCTAAAACTGAAATAACAGCCTAGAAGTTTTGTTGCCACCACATAGCCACCACATAAAAACCCTACACAGATCCCTCCATGTCACATTCCT
>NW_006159514.1:2914539-2980019 GCF_000334495.1 Tupaia belangeri chinensis
ATTCCTGCTCAGAGAGAAAAAGCAAAGAGCACCACCTAACCTAAGGATCACTGACCCGCACAGCTGCCATTTCAGCCATGTCATTTTAGTGGGTTCTAGGGGTTGTTCAACCCTTGGACTCCATTCCGTACCTTCTGTAGTTCTACAGCATTTCACTCTTGTTCTACAAAAGCCATCAACAAATATCCCTATCTGAATCTGAATAAGATCATTTCCTACAAAGAATGGTAGAGCTATTACATTATTTTCAATTTGGAGTTCATGTACAGGGATTATAACATATCCTCATACAGCTTAAGTGTATAAATACACTTTGCTTTATTTGAAGTATATGTTATGCCAATATCTTTTAGCAGTTTTATTTAAAAATTATGAAAAGAAGTTCTAATCTCATCTTTCTATTCAAATTACTACTGTACCTTGTAAAGCAGAGTGAATAGCACAATGTGTAACGTTTTACAGTGCAAAAGCCTCATGAGACCTTTATAGCTAGGATGAAGTGCTGTCCTTTTCTTATAGGGAGGCCAAGGATTTCCAGGGAATTTTCCACTCTGTTTTAAACTGTAAAAATAAAACAAATGTAAACTCTATAGACTCAAAATTAAAATAGTGATTTACCAACATCAAATTCTGTCAAATTTTGCTACACAGTATTATTTTTCATCAAACTGCTTTAAAATGCTAAATATTAAGTCATGGGAAAAGCCATGATGCATTTTTCTATGTTTTTCTATGCAAAAATACAACATAACTTTCCTGACGATCCAATATATCTATTCTCTACACAAGGACATTTCTATTTCGTTCCCAGTAGATAAAAACGAATAAAGAGCTAGGCTGAAAACTAAATAGAAATATGAATTTTAAAATGCTAACAAAGAGAAATGAACAGAAAGAGTAAAGTCCATACTCAGCAAAGAAATCTCCAGTTCTAACAATTGAGTAAAATAGATGACCTGAAAATTCCATTATCAGCGTCTAGGAAAGCTGGATAAAATATAATCTTTTTAACACACATTTGAGCTCACAAAAAAGAAGAAGGAGTTCCCCAGGTATTGGGGGAGGGGGGGTTAACAATAACACTAACACTGTGCCAATGGTTTTAAAGTCCTTTAGCAGGCAGGTCATAAGGTACTAGGTTCACACGAGACTATAAAAGACAGATGTTGCATGTCCCCACTCAATATATACCAAATGTCCGCACTTAATGGCATAAACTGAAAGCTTGAAAGATACAATAAAAGGGATAGTAAGTGTAGATACCAGAGGGATTCTCTCAAGAAATACTGATATAAAAAATCTAAGGCCATGGCCAGCAGGTAGCATAGTGGGGTAAGGCACTGGACTCAATCACAGTTCAAGTCCAGGAACCAGAAACTCACACCATGCACGTGTGCATGAGTGCCTAAAATCCTGAGAGGAGAATGGACGAGAAGGGACTGTAGTGTGGCTATCCCCTTTGGGGGTTATTTCTCACTTTCTCTCTATCTCTCCAGCAAGCACAGGAACCCTATAAGAAAAATCTCTCCAAAAAAAGAAAGAAAGAAAAGAAATCTAAGGACTATACCTATTAAAGAAAGTCTATGAGTTAGTTTTATGACACCCACAAAAAGAAAAGAAACATGAAGCCCAAGTGGTTAAATAGGCATGCTCTATAAAGTTGAAGAAACACTCACATGAGTAAGAATGAAGTTGGGTCACTACTTCACAGTCACAGCATGCATGACAATTAACTCAAGAGTCAACCACAGTGCATGTAGCACTACTGCTTGGACAGCTAGAAACTGCATAGGAACAGTTCCTGGGCCAACCAGAATATTCTGGGCAGGATGTATGCTCCTGTAAAGCTAGCTAATTGAGAGGGTGGAACAGGAAGATCACAACACAGAAAGGTCCTTTCAAAAATACCTATCTCAGGGACCAGCAGATATCATAATGGTTACATTGCTGGACTCTCATGTAGTTGACTGCGGTTCAAGTCCCAGACCCAGTGGCTTATACCTCACATTGGTGGGTGTATACCCAAGATCCCAAGAGGAGAATGGAGGAGAAGGGATTGTAGTGTGACCATTCCTCCCCTTCTCCCTCCCCCAGCAGGTGATTTCTCACATTCTGTCTCTCTGATGAGCACACGTGCCTTATAGCAAAAATCTCTCTCTAAAACAACAAAAAAAGCAAGCCTATCTCTGTTTCTGTTTCTCTCCTTCTCTCTCTCTACCCACTCCTCTTTCACTCTTATACAGAAAAGAAAATTAACTCAAAATGGATCAAAGACTTCAATGTGAGTGCTGAAACTATAAAACTATCAAAGAAAAACACTGGCTTTATAATGACCTCAGAAACTTATGATGAAATATTTCAAGTATTCCATTTCATTTAGAGTACAAAAGCAATTTTTAGTTTTATTCATTTGTCTGCTGTAAGCACTAGCCCCTGAATATACAGCACCTACATTAATAAGGTATACCAAAATAAAGGTTATATATTTGTTCAAAGGAATAGGTAATATATCATTTTGATGGTTCTTTTCAAAAGCATTAATAGAATAATGCAAATGAAATGCTACATGACAGCAAAATTTTTTTAAATGACTCAAATCAACACCTAATTATTGACCAGTTTGAGACAAAAATGATGTATATAAACTCATACATCATACTTTCAAACATGGGGCAGCGGCCATTAACCTTCAAGATGGGAGATGTGAAGCAACAGAAATTATATATTAAAAAATTTACTTTCCAGTTGAATTTAATACAGCCACTGTATAAAATCACTTCAGTCTTTTGAAAATGGCCTGAAGTCCCAATATTGCCATTAACAAACGTATTTTCACAGAGCTTCTCTGGGCTATGATGTTCTCACATATAAAGTGTAAGATTGAATTGAATGGATGGTTTTTCCCAACTACTGGTTTGCCTTTTTTTATTGTTATGTCTTATTTTTGTTTTCTTTGTAAGAGTTAATCTACCATTAAGGTGCTTTGAGGGAGGAAAGCAGAATAAGTCAACTCCACTCTTTCTGGCCTTCCTTTGCAGGTGTCCAACCCTCTCTTCCAGTAATGGCCCACAAGAAATTTGTATGAAATTTGAGCTAGATCTTACAGGCCTTTTCTGGTAATAAGATTCTAATTCTAGACATCTAAATATTATATAAAGCAAATTACTTATTTTCACTTAGACTCTCAGCACAAAAACTAAAAGAAATTTAATTCTCATCTAATACTTATTTACAAAGGAGCTGATACTAACCTAGATTCTGAGGATACAGTGATCTTAACTCATCCAATCATCTTTTGTTTGATATTAATCTCAAAAGGTCTATTGTTTTCTTTACAAATAAGAAAAGGATCCCACCCAGTAAAAGTTACCCTTTACCCCCTGAAGACTGAAAGATGAAAATAACCAATAGTCAATAAATCTTACAGTTTGGGGCTATCTTTCCACTTGTGTTCTAGTAAAAACTAAATCAATCATTTGTATAGCAAAAACCTGAGAGTTGTCATCTGTTATCAATGCGTAATTGAGTACCATTTCTGTTAAAACAGATTTTTACGCTCCTTAAAAACATTACAGCATTTCAGAAATATTCCTAAGAAACTATAAAGAAATTGTGTAGGAACTCAAAAGCCAAGTTGAGGAGACAGCAGATGTAGTCATGGTTAAGGCACTTGACTTAAACTACTGTGGTTTAAGTCCCAGACCAGGCAGCTTGAAAATCACACTGGACATGTGTGCATGCATGCCCAAAATCCCAGGAGGAGAGTGGAGGAGAAGGGATTGTAATGCAGCCATCCCACCTGGGGGACGATTTCTCACTATCGTTTTCACCATCTCTGTCTCTCTCTATAAAGTGCATATGCACTGTGGCAAAACCTTAAAAAATAAAATGAATATAAAATAAAATTTTAAAATTCTTTTAAAAAAACTAATTGAAGGAAAGAATTTTTAAAAACAGAAAAATAGGAAAACAAAAAAAGTTGATAAAAACAGTTTGGGGAATATAGTTTTATCTATGTGAAGTATTTATAAATCAAATGTTACAAGAACTAAAAAATTAGTAACACAAGATAATTCAAAAACATGAACTACTTTCAAACAGGAAAAGTGTACCTGTGCCTGTATGGGTCTAAACCCAGGTTTGGTATGGTAAAACTCAGGTTTACCAACCTCAGCACGAATGATAGTTGAGAGAAAACAGTTCTTGGCTGTGAGAGACAGATCTAGCCTCTGCCAGATGTCAGTAACAACACTGTCAGTCTTCAGACAGTGCCAGATGTTCCCTAGAAAACAAAAATCATCCCTAGGGGAGAGCCACTGCACAAAACAAAAGAAGTAAACTGCTCAACACTAAATGAAAATTTGCTAAAAATGGAAGGAAAAAGTTTGCTGAAAGACACAAGATACAATTCTGGGGCCAGTTCTGTGGCTCAGTGGTAATGCACTGCTCAAGAGAAACTGGATCCCACATGGCAACTGTGGTTTGAGTCACTGAAATATGCCAGACATTCACACTAGAGCCCAATTCTGTTTTTCTGACAGGGTGTCTGGATGTATTATGTACTCAATATATGTCAACTATCAAATAAAATGTCCCCTTGAGGGGCCACTGTGTGGTATGGTAAGACGCTGGACTCCCATATGGCCAAACAGTTCAAGTTCCTCACTTTCCCTCTCTCTCGCTCGCTCTCTCTGGTTGAAATGTAAGAATAAAAAGAATAAAGTTAAACAAAATAATTCATTAAAATAAGTTTTAAAATTAATTGAATCAGGGACCAGCAGTTAGCGTAATGGTTATGTCGCTGGACTCCCATGTAGTCGACTACGGTTCGCGACTTGGACCCGGTGGCTTAAAACTCACACTGGGCGCATGTGCGTGCGTGCCCAAGATCCTGAAAGGAGAAGGGACTGCGTCGTGGCTATCCCCCCTGGAGGGGGGTGATTTCTCGCTTTCTGCCTCTCTGTCTGTCTCTGTCTGTCTGGCGAGCACATGTGCCCTATAGCAAAAACCTCTCCAAAAATAAAAAAAATAATTGAATCAAATAAATGATCCTTTTAAAAATATGCTTCTCCTTGAAAACTGTTTGCTTTTTCTTTTAAGGAGACGAGGTTTCACTAGGTTGCCCAGGTTGGTTTCAAAATCATGATCCTCCTGCCTCAGCCTCCCAAGCACTTGGGATTTCCAGGATGGGCCACCATGCCAAACTTACATTTTTTTAAGTTTGTTTCTCTTATTTATAGTAGAGAGCATTTGTGCACACACATGAGACAAAAGAAGAGAGCGGGAAACAGTGGGAGAGAGAAGGAAGAAGAAATGGAAGGAGGTTGGTAGGGAAGGGAAAGAGAGACACCTTCAGGCTCTCACACCCTCAATGGTGTCTCATAATGCCAGGATGCCCTTCCCTCAACCCTCCAGTTTGTCAAGAATTTCGGCATGACATACTTCCAGTTGACCAGACAGTGTTCTCAAAATCCTGGTGAACCATGTGGATCCCAGCACTGCACTTCAGTACAATACCAATGCCACAGAGGGGCCTGCATTAGTTACTTAATGACACCTTTAAAGCTTTACAGGTTTTGTCCAATCCTAGTTCAAATTTGTATTAACTACTAAGTAAAACAGAAATTACTGTAGGCTTAATTATATACTCAAAATGACTAATCATCACCACTCTAAAAAAAAAAAAAAAAAAAAAGCAGAGCAACATAAAACAGTATTAATGGGGACCAGCAGATGGTATAATGGTTATGTCGCTGGACTCCCATATGGCCAACCACAGTTCTAGAGACTTGAAACTCAAGCTGGGTACGTGTGCATGTGTGCCCAAAATCCCAAGAGGAGAGTAGAAAAGAAGGGATGGCAGCATGGCCATCTCACTTTCTGTATCTCTGTCTCTTCAGTGAGCACACACACCCTACAATAAAAATCTCTCTTAAAAAAAAAAAGAGCAATCAATCAATCAATCAAAAGAAAATAGTATTTATTAAGTCCCCATGCAGGTTTCCCATGCAAACGCTTCCTCCCACTTATTTTTTCACTTTTCAATTTTCAACATCAACTATTCAAATTTATTCAGTAAATAAATTCTGAATGCTTACGCTTTGCCAGTGCTGAGACAGGTATTGAAGATCTAAAGAGATATACAGACAAAAATATCTTTCCTTAAGGAGCTAAGAGTTTGGTAAAATCCTACAACAAATTGTTATAAAAAGAGGTGGCTAAGAAAACAGAGGAAAAAAAATCTCAGACTATCTCCCCAAGGGTATTTAGAGAAAGGCAGCAAGAGAAATGCTATAGCTAAGCTGGGTTTTTTTGTTGTTGTTGTTGTTTTTGTTTGTTTAGGTGGTTTGGCTTTGTTTTATTTGAGTTCTTTTGGTCTGGTCTGGTCTGGTTTGGGGAGAGGGGAAATATGCTAAGTTTCACATTACAAACTTTCTTCAGCTATCTGTCCGTGATGGACGTTAAACTTAGCATATGTCTATTACTGCAGAGGCCGGGCAAAAGAAAAGTTTCAGTTATGCTTAATAGCTTTACTTGTACTTTGATGGTTATCTGGATAAACATTTACAAAGATCAGTCACAAAATTTTAAAGCTGATTTTAACATATTTAACTTAAATTGTAGAAAAGCATAAATAAAAATGACATTCTAGGATGTCCAGCAATATAGTATTAACTATTAAGGCTTTAAACGAGGTGGAACTAATATACCAGAAAATAGTCTACAATTTGTAATACCATACAAAATAAAAATCCACTGAAAAGATATCCTTCAAAACATATTTTCCACAGTCAACAACACTTTATACCACTTTGTCAAATATTTGTAAGTAACATTCGTTTTGCGGTAGCTATTCTCTCAGTCATCAAGAATATAGCAATAGTCTCGCCCTTTACTCTGTGGACACCCATCATCATCACTGATGTCAGTTTTATTCTCTTACCTTGTGCCTCCTCTACTGGCTAAAAGTAGAACAACGCAAAGCCAAGTCTAACTCCACAGATCCAACAGCAATAAAATAAGTTCCTGTTTTTTGATTTAATGCTCATATTCTATAAGTTAAATTAACATCAAATTTTAAATAAAGACCTTGAGAGCACAAACCTCAGCCAGTTTTTTTAAATCCTAAAGTATTTTCTTCTGTAAATACTGAGAGTACACTTTAATGACAGCATATCTTGTTTGTGTTATAACTAACGTATTACAAAACTGAATTTTTTCCATATAACTACAAAACATCCCACTGTGACACTAATTCACCTGATAAACTTACAATGCTGTGTATCTGTCCATTGCAGACTGTACGTCTCTACGGTAAACTGTTCGAAGAATGACCATGACAGGGTCAAACTCCTGATCCCAAACTTCAGCTATTATTTGAAAGAAAATAGAAACAAAATATTGACTTCCTGGGAATAAAGTCCATTTCTAATAATTTATTACATTTGTTAAGCACATTTTAAATTTAAAAGGTAAAATAATTTAATTTTATTATATTTGCCTTAGTAAGCTCGATGTCATTAACCATTTTTCTAAGTCAAAAACTACCATTTTATAATTAGAAATGTTCTCCTGAGTTCAACAAGCACTAGTGAGCCAAGTTTTATAATATAACAATAACGCCTCACATAAATGTTGAGTTCGTTGTTACTTATTTTTGGTAAGGTACCAATTAGAAAGTAAGAAACAATGCACTAACATTTTTAAAAGTATTCAAAGGTAAAGACATAGAAACTGGATTCAAAAATTAATGAGTTGTTGGGTCAGCAGATGGCATTAAGGTTAAGGTGCTAGATTCCACATAGCTGACTCCACAGTTCGAGTCCTGGACCCAGAGGACTGAACAGACCCAGCGGCTTAAATATTACACTGGGCATGTTTGTGTTCACGCCCAAAGTCCCGAGAGGAGAACAGAGAAAGGACTGCAGTGTGGCCATCTGGGAGATAATTTCTCACTTTCTCTGTCTCTGTCTCTCTTCAGCAAGCACACACTCCATAGCAAAAAAATTAAACAAAACAAAAAAAAGAAACTTTTTCAAATTAATGAGTTGTTGATTTTCAAGATCTCACTTTGTAAATCTTTCCTGTTTATGAAAGATTTTCTGCTCCTTGGTAAAACTGATAACTGGTTTATCTTCTGTATAATTGTGAACCACTATCCTGTGTGTGGTGTGTGTACAACTATGGCACAGATTAGCTTATAAATTAAGTGTGCAATTTTTTTATCTTAATAATTACATAATTATTTTTAATATGTATTAGAAAAGTATACACTGCAAATAAAACTCATGATCTCATAATTGTGCAGAGTATCAATAAGAAGCAAAGTTTTTAAAAGCTAACTCATTTAAGAAAATACTAAGCAGCCAGCAGGTGGCATGAGGTTAAGGCGCTGGACTCCCATGTGGCTAGCTATGCAGTTTGAGCCCCAGACCCAGTGGCCTGAGAATCCCACCAGGCATATGTACATGCATGCCTAAAATCCCAAGAAGGGACTGCAGTGTGGCCATCACCCTTAGAGAGTGATTTTTCACTTTCCCTTTCTCTCCCTCTCTTTCTCTCTGGCAAACACACAAACTCTACTATAACAAAACCTTAAAAAAAAAAAAAAACATTTTAAAAAGCACTGAAATACTAAGAATATAATGCCAGAGATGATATTCAGATATGACAAACATCCAAAAAGTGGACTAAGAATAATTATTTTAGAAACCACTGCCTTAAAAGAGTATATACATAAATACGCATTTATTTATCCATCTATCTGTTGACGGGCACATACGCTGATTCCGCATCATAGCTATTATGAGTGGTGCTGCACTGAACATGAGCTCAGACATCTTTATGACCTCTTTATTTCTTTCCCTTTGGAGATACGCCTAGTAATGGGATTGCGCTGGTGGTTCTGTTTAGAATCTGTGTTTTTAATAATGACCCCACACGCAAGCGTATGTGTGAACACGTGTTTTGGGTTTTAGTTTTGGGGTTTTTTAGACAAGTCCTTGATATGTTGTGATCCTCCCGTCTCAAATTCTTAAGCACCTGGGATCACACAGAGGATTCCTGAGAGGAACCCAGGCCTCCCAGGTGGCCACAGCCAGCCAAGCAGCAATGGCCAGTACATACTACCAGGGCTGGGCCTCACATCACACTTTAAGAAGTACTGTACCAGGGAACCAGCAGTTAGCGTAATGGCTATGTCGCTGGACTCCCACGTAGTCGACCTCGGTTCACGTCCCGGACTCGGTGGCTTAGAACTCACACCGGGCGCGTGTGCGTGCGTGCCCAAGATCCCGAGAGGAGAATGGAGGAGAAGGGATTGCAGCGTGACCATCCCCCCTGGGGGGTGATTTCGTGCTTTCTGTCTGTATGTCTCTCTCTCTCTGTCTGGCGAGCGCACGCACCCTATAGCAAAAAAAAAAAAAAAAAAAAAAAAAAAAAAAAACTCTCAAAAAAAAAAAATAAAAGAAGTACTGTACCATACCAAAATACCACTCCACTCCCAAGATCACCTAAATTTTAGACATGTCTTCCCTACAATAAATGCTATACTTTGCCTTGAAAGGAATACAATCCAAACTGGGATTCTAGATTGTTCTTGCTACTTGTATACTTCTGAGAAATCCCACTAGATTAGGTTTTTCTATCGTACTTTGCCAAACACAGAACAATGCTTCTTACAAGCTTAAAATAGACACTGGTTTGTTATGAATGTTGAGGAAATTAGGAAGTACATAACTCCTCCTTCCTTCAAAATTTTAACTCAGATAAGTGAAAATATTAAAGGTCGGGGCTAGCAGGTGGCATAGCAGTTAAAGTGCTGGACTCCCATGGGTTGACCACAGTTTGAATCCTGGATCCTGTGGCTTGAAACACACCAGGCACACATGTGTGCATGCCCAACATCTCAGGAGGAGAAAAAAATTGCAGCATGGTCATCCCCCTTGGGCAGTGATTTTCAGCTTTTTGTCTGTCTCCCCAGGAAGCACATGCACCCTGTAGTAAAAATCTCTCTCAAATAAGAAAAAATGAAAGGTTAAAAGGAGGGTAGGGGCAGTAGGAAAGGTTCTGGCCCAGCCCAAATGACATACACTGCTAAGACACTCTGCTTCACAGGGTGAAGACACATGGAAGGCCCAGGTTCCACTCCTAATCCATCCTAAAAGGTAGGCATAGTAGCATGTGCATAAAATCCAGCAGTTCAAGAAACTGAGGCAGGAGGATCACTAGCTTCAGGTTGGCCGGGGCAACATACCCATACCCATTTAAAAGAGAGCCAGGCATGGTGGCATAATCCAAGCTAGTTGGGAGGCTGTGGCAAGAGGATCACAACATAGTAAGATCTTGTCTTTAAAAAAAAAAAAAAGGACTGGGACCAGCAGTTAGCGTAATGTCGCTGGACTCCTATGTAGTCGACCGTGGTTCGAGTCCCATACCGGGTGGCTTAAACTCATGCAGAGCGTGTGTGCGTGTGTGCCCAAGATGCCGAGAGGAGAATGGAGGAGAAGGGATTGTGGCGTGGCCATCCCCCCCGGGGGGTGATTTCTTGCTTTCTGTCTCTCTGTCTTTCTGGTGAGCACATGCACCCTATACCAAGAACCTCTCCAAAAAAAAAGACTGAATCTTGGGACCAGCAGATGGTATAATGGTTACATTGCTGGACTTCCAGGTAGTCAACTGCATTTCAAGCCCTAGACTCAGCAGCTTAAAACTCATACTGGGAGGAACAGCAGTTAGCATAATGGCTATGTCGCTGAACTCCCATGTAGTCAACCACGGTTCGAGTCCCAGGCCCGTTGGCTTAAACACACTGGGTGTATGTGCATGCATGCCCAAAATCCCAAGAGGAGAATGAAGGAGAAGTGACTGTGGCATGGCCATCCCCCCTGGGGAGTGATTTCTTGTTGTCTATCTCTCTGTCTCTCTCTTTCTGGTGAGCGCACATGCCCTATAGCAAAAACCTCTCAAAAAATAAATAAATAAATAAACCCTCATACTGGGTGCGTGTGCATGTGTGCCCAAAATCCCAAAAGAATAATGGAGAACAGGGGATTGTGGCATGGCCATGCCCCAGAGCGCTGATCTATCCCTTTCTGTCTCTGTCTCCCAGCAAGCACATGCATCTATGGCAAAAATCTCTCTCTCACAAGAAAAAAAAAGGGAACCAGCAGTTAGCGTAATGGCTATGTCGCTGGACTCCCACGTAGTCGACCACGGTTCGCGTCCCAGACCTGGTGGCTTAAAACTCACGCCAGGCACTTGTGCGTGCATGCCTAAGATCCCAGGAGGAGAATGGAGGAGAAGGTATTGTGGCGTGACCATCCCCCCTGGGGGGTGATTTCTCGCTTTCTGTCTCTCTCTCTCTCTCTGTCTGGCGAGCGCACGTGCCCTATAGCGAAAACCTCTCCAAAAAAAAAAAAGACTGAATCAAAACTTCACCTACTTCTGACTCTTGTTAAGCATGTCATCTATTAAACTGCAGGGAACCTCAGAATATCAACCATTTAAGAAAAATTAAGAAAAGGGTTTCCGTGTATTTACATAATTTCAAAAGGTAATTAAATCAGCATTCTACATGAACTTTAATTTGAACTATTTGCAGTGAAAATACAGGTAGTGAGAGCTGTTTTGAAATCAAACTTAATGAACAAATATATTCAAAACACTTTTAAGTATATATTTTGTTTTATAATTTCTGATTAAATTATGATATGGTCACTTACAAATAAATTAACTAGAGCTCCTACATAAAGTTCCTTTTATAATTCAGGGTCATCTAAGAAGCTTACTGTAACATAAAACTATAGATTTGTAAATAAATGGAAACACTATCACTGTTTACCATAAAGACATACATTTATAACAAAGTTGACAGAAGAAAACTAAAGCTGATAAGCAAGCAATAAATATTCTCATTGTACACAAGAATTCATCTTCAGAGGACTGATAGTTGAAATAATATGTTTATGTATACAAACGTACCTTTGGGCGTATACATGCCTTGTTGCATAGAACCTCCAGGTTCAAAAACAGGAGCCTTAAAATCAGCTACAGCTGATAAAACAGATTCAAAGCTGTAACTACCTGGAATAATGCCACTTTTAGGATTAGGATTTTCTGGAATATGATATATGTGTCAAGAAAAAAATTATCAACTAAAAATCAGCTTCACAGCCTTTCCAAGATACTCTAGTTTTTAAATGATCTTGATCAAATAAGGCAATAGGTAATTGTAATTCATAAAGCTGGCCACAAGAGGGCCACATAATACAACAGTTCAATAATAACTTTGTATTAATTGTGAGATTCTTTAAATAGTTTTAATCTAGTAATCTACTAATGTATTTTATGTCACAGTAGTTCCAATGTATATTTTCCTCCAAATTCATCAAATTTCAGAAAATAAGGTAGAAAGATTATTTTAACTGATCTGTTTTCATTTCACAAATTTACCTTTCCTTAGAAAATGAGAAATATGCTAAAAATTAGCCAAGAATTTGAGCAAATATTATTTTTCTAAGACACAAAAGTCGCCCTCCCCCCAGCAAAAAACAAAGATGCTAAGCTAGTTTAAGCAAAGAAAAAACACAGCAAATCACAGACTCTCCCATTTGTTTCACACTGAGGTATCATTCATTCTTTTTAAATTCAAGGTTACAGAAAATGTTTTTGTTCTATAAAGTCACTGATACACAGTATACAATGGTTCAATGAGTTCACTAAACAATATCAAGTTGATGCTGCTTATGCAAATCTTCAAGGTTGTGAAGTGGGCATTCTAATGGGAGCTACTTCATAAAACCAAAATTTTAGTCAGTTTTCCCAAACATTGTCAAAAGATAGACTAAATGTAGTCAAACATTTTCATTAAAAAATAGCATATTCCTTAACCAAAAAATTAAAAAGTTAAAATAAAAAATAGCATAATCTTTATCTAAAAATTCATCAATATTATCTTAAAAAAATATATGGTGGTACCCATTGTTTGCGTAGTCCTATGTAAACAAACAAGTTTTCGGTTTGTAGACTGCAATCTACAACCTAAAATTCCTTTAAGATTGAATTCTAACAAAAAAGAAATCTTCAGGATGTTTAAAATCCTGGCAATAAAATAAACTTCCAACTGTTAACCATGAATTCTACCCTAGCTACACAGATAAAGAAAACACAGCTCCCCTTTCCAGATGTCCTTCCATTAATGCTGTGCAAGGTCAGCTCCTGGAGCGCCCACACCACCAGTCCTGAGGTCTACCGTGAGGTCTAAAGAGAGCTCTCAGGAAGTGGTTACTAGGAGGTAAAAATGCCTGTCACCAGCCTTGAAGACACATGGGAACAATTGGAGTTCCTCTTTCTACATTACTTTTCAACTAAAAAAAAAAATTTAAGCAAAACACTGATATACTATTATTCTATAAAAAGTATTTGTTATATTTAAATCCTGAAATTAAAAGAAAATTACTCTTTTGAAAGGATATGAGGTCCAGCAATGAACTATGTGTCCTGTCATTCATACACAGTTGGGCTACCATCTCTGCCCTGAGAATCTCATCATCAGACATTCCTAAAAGTATTAAAAACAGAATTAATAAATCTTCGTACATGTAAATTATAAAGAAACAGCTAACCACACATTTTATTAAGCTATTTTACCAAAAATGACATGCTTCAAATTAAAGAATACAGAACGCAATCCCCCAAATAGAGCTGTAGTTGAACTACCCACTTCTTTGTAGTTCTAAGGAAAGGATTTTTTAAATGACAGTCTAAAAAAGTGTATCAAATGTTCCACGTATCAAAAGTTTAAAACAAAGCTTAATTATATCCATTGCCTACCTACTGAAGCCAGTTACAACCACAAGGAAGGGGAGGAAAGGGAGAATACCTAAGTATTAGTATTAGTGGCTTTTACCTAAATGTAAACGAAGACTCAGAAGAATCACAAGAAAGGTAAGAGCGCCTTCCAACATCGACCTCTCATGCTCTGCATCAAGCACTGTATTTTGATGTTGTGATGCCATTGTCAACAAATCTACCACCTTAAATCTGTAAGAAGAAATATCTTAGATAGATTTTTTTAAAGTTAAAACAAAATTAACTTAAATTCCAAACACTTCATAAAACCTGTCTTAATAAAAGTATGTTTACCTTTCAAATACAGATGAAATAAAATAATCTGGGTCAAGTCTAGAAGCACAAACCTTTAAAAGAAAAAACAAGCACTTTATCCCTCAATATTCAATTTTACTTCTTATATTAATCATGTTTTTTTTTTTTATTTTCTTTTTCTTATGATGTTTTGACATCCTGAGGAGGCCTTGCAGACACAGGGAAAGACTTCCCTCCCCAGGCTAAGTCCTAAACATAGACTATCAACATTTTACTTGGAAACACGCCCCTCACACAAGCCAACCACCTTTTTGATTTAACTCTTTAACTCTCGTGCACCAACTCAATATCCTGTCTGATAACAACACAGAGCCAAGAACCATACCATAGGTACAGCCCCTGGGCTGCAAGACCTCCAAGACTGCAAACTAGACAATCCTGAACCCAGTCACCCTGCCTTGCCTTTCCTGCAGAAATTACAATAAAGGCTTTGGCTTGGGCTTTCCCCCTTGCTCCACTTCTGCCTCCTGACCAACACCTGATGGTTTCCTTGTGGCCCTGGGTGGTGCAGTGTGGCGTGGCCCCCTTCTCTCAGGAAATGAAAGTAATAAATCTTTCTATCAGTGGTATTGAGCTCTCCATAGCATCCCTCAGTCACTTCCATACAGTAAACTTCCACAGTACAGATGAGACATTCTGCAAAGTACAACAGCTGCATTATCAAGCTGGTTTACCTGTAATAGGTAAATGTCAGGATCAATCATGGAATTACAGAAATGAGACTGGACATAAGTCATGGCTTGTCCTTTGATCTGCAGACCATTTCTGACCCACATATTGCTATGGATTTCAGCAAGGCTTGCCTAGTAACATTAAAAAAAAGTAAATTGGACAAAGGATAAATCATCTAAATTTAATCTTTATACAATCATATATTAAACAGCCATCTTAAAATATTTTATGACTTAATCATAGTATGAGCAATGACATCCACCCTTTTCTGGAGTTTATACATAAGTTTGTCTTCCATGACCACCTCTGGATACATTTATAACAATTTTCATTAAAATCTTTCAGGGGGAAGCAGCAGGTGGCATGATGGTTAAGGCATTGGACACTCCCACATGGCTGACCAAGGTTTGATTCCTGACCTGGTGGCTTGCTCTCTCACTTTCTCTCTCTTTCTCTCTCTCTCTCTCTCTCTCTCTCTCTCTTCAAATTAAAATAAGTGAATAAGTAAAATTTTTAAAAGAAAAAAATCTTTCGGGAAAATCAATGCTTATGTTTCACTCTTTTTCTCCCTCAAAAAAATCTAAGAAATAGGAACCAGCAGTTAGCGTAATGGCTATGTCACTGGACTCCCACGTAGTTGACCACGGTTCACATCCCAGACCCGGTGGATTAAAACTCATGCTGGGCGCGTGTGCATGCGTGCCCAAGATCCCGAGAGGAGAATGGAGAAGGGACTGCAGCGTGGCCATCCCCCCGGGGGGTGATTTCTCGCTTTCTGTCTCTCTGTCTCTCTCTCTCTGTCTGGCGAGCGCATGCGCCCTATAGCAAAATAAAACTCTCCAAAAAAAAAAAAAATCTAAGAAATAAAATGAAAACCTAACATACATAATGCTTAAAGAAACACATCTGGTGGCCAGCTGGTAGTGTGGTGGTTAAGGTGGCTCTGTCCAACATGGCTGACAGCATGGTTCAAGTCTTGGATCTGGCATCTTGAAAAATATGCAGAAAGACAGAGAGAGAGAGAGCACGTGCGTACATGTGTTCAAAATCTTGAAAGGAGGGATAAATGGAGAAGATGGGTTGTAGTATGACCATCTCTCATGGAAAGGGGTGCTTTCTCACTTTTTCTCTCTCTCCCCTGCGAGCACACACACTCTAGTAAATAAAAAGAATGAACGAGAAACAAAACACACTGGAATAAACATGAAATAAAGTTAATTGTTCCAACTCAGTGAATATAATCTACGGTTTTATTTTTTTAATATGCCAGAGGGTGCACACATTCTCCACAGAGTCACAGAGAAAGAGGGAAAGCACCCACTATGGGGCATGGTCATGCAGCAATCCCTTCTCCTCCATCTCTCTCTTTTCAGGGTTTTGGGCACACACGTGTGTGCACCTGGCGTGCTCTCAAGCTGCTAGGTCCAGAACTGGAACTGCACAGTCAGTCATGTGGGATTCAGCCGAGTTAGCCACCACACCACCAGCTGGCCCCAATCTATGTCTTTTTTTTTTTTTCTTTATGGCCATGTGTGCTCACTAGAGCAACAAAGAGAGACAGAAGTCAACCCTCAGGGGAGATAGCCAAGTCGCAACCTCTTCTACTAAATTTTCTGCTCAGGTTTTGGTTACACACACACATGCACCAAGTAGTTTTAAGTCACTGTGTCAGTATTTGAACTACACATGGGAGTCTAGCACCTCAACCACCATGCCACTTGCTGGCCTCAAATCTACACCTTTAATTCACCCTAACTTGACTGTCAATCTAAATTATTATTCATTTTCTAAATAACTGAAAGAAAAGCTCAGATAGAATACATTTACTTAAAATATTGCTCTTTTTATTTTTTTTGGAGAGGTTTTTGCTATAGGGTGCGTGTACTCGCCAGACAGACAGAGAGAGACAGAGAGACAGAAAGCGAGAAATCACCCCCACAGGGGGGATAGCCATGCCGCAATCCCTTCTCATTCTCTTCTCAGGATCTTGGGCACACACGCACACGCGCCCGGCATGAGTTTAAGTCACCGGGTCTGGGACTTGAACCGTAGTCGACTACGTGGGAGTCCAGCGACATAGCCATTACACTAACTGCTAGTCCCAAAATATTGTTAATTCTTCATATATTGATGTCCAGTATCAACTTAAACAAAGCAATCATAACTTTGTTTCTTACTTGTTCCTAACTTTTAAAACTTCAATAATGAACAAGTTTATAATTGCCAAGAAAAACAAACTGAAGTCCAAGTTCCTCTAATGTATCTAACAGGTTGTCCCACAAAATTATGGTACACTGAACGAAATCACAGGGCTTATACATGTTATTTATTTTCCCTTGTTTCTCTTTTCACTTTACACTGGGGAAAGTGAGAAACAAGGAATTGAACTACCCTAAACCACGTGAAAAATAAAACAACAGCACTGAGGCTAAAATACGTTGAGCCTCCTTATGTCCAAAAACAGTACTAAACTCTCCTGTAAGTAAATCTAGTAAAAAGAATTCCTGGAGAAATCAGAATTAAAAGTCAATCTCATAGAGCAAAACATAAGGGAATATAATAGGCAAAAATAGAGTAACATGATTTTTTTAAAAAGATTTTTGAACATTTTGGCTATAACAATGATAAAGACAAACAAATATATTAAAAGAATAATCATTTAACCAAGGAATCGAATTCTAAACTTTTGAAAAGCCTAAATACATACTTGAATTTGGAGTGGGTGAATCATTAGTTTCATTAACATTTCCTGATCTGGTAAAACAGAATCCAAATCTAGTTCTTGACATTTCACAGCCTAAAAATTATGATTAAAAAAAAAGTTACTAATTCAGTACCTAGTTCTGAAAATGAAAAAAAAAAAAGAAAAAAGAGAGAGAGAGAGAAGAAGAACTGAATGATCTAATGCTATCTTACCTTACTCAGGAACATGGCGTAGTAACGATGTAGTGGCAGGTGAAAAGTGACTTGGTTAGGTGCTGGCTAGAACAAACCAACAAAATCCACGAGTCATAAAATGCTTTACAGAAGTTCTAAGAAGGTTTTAAAACCACGCTCTCACCCTAGATTTAAACCTATACTTTTTTATCAAAACTTAAAATTTTAGAAGATACACCTATTTTTTTAAGGTTTTTGTCATAGGGCACAAGCGCTCACCACAGACAGAGATAGAGAGAGGGGAAGTGAGAAATAACCCGGGGGAGGAGTGGGGGTGGCAGAGGGGGTGGCCACACCACAGTCTCTTCTCCATTCTCTTCTCTGGTTTCTGGCCACACACACATACATGTCCAGCATGATTTTCAAGCCACTGAGCTCCAGGACTTGAACCATGGTTGGCCACGTAGGAATCCAGAATTTTAACTACCACACCACCTACTGGTGCCAAGAAGAGATAGGTTTTAATACCTAAGTACAAGTTTCTTATAGAAACTGCCAATTTCTTGGCAGAAATTGTATACTATTTATCTTTGAATCTTTTGAAACATCTAGCATAGATTAATATTTCTTAAACTTCATTAAGCTAAAGCAAATAATCATTATAGAAACAAAGGATGGGATAGATTTCCTTCTACAGTATGCCATTCTGAACTCTTCAAATACATGTGTACCAAACATGATGATAGTAATAAGATTAATAATCACAGCTAATATCAATTGAGAACTTCCAATGTGCCAATCACCATGCTAAGCACTTTATTCATATTACCTCATTCAAACCACATGAGAAAAATCTTAAGGAGTAGAAACTATTAATGTTCCCATTATAGAAATATGGAAATTCAAGCTTAGAAAACTAAAATAATTTAATAAAGTTCAAAAGTAATGAACTAAGGAACTTTCAGGTCATTGGGAAAATCATGAGGCATTTTTGCATAGAAACCATAGAAAAATATGTCATGACTTTCCCGATGACCCAACTGTATATACTGTGGTGTTCTATTCAGAGAGTGAGAGGACTCTGGCCATATTCCTAAACCAAGGGAAAGATGCAGAGTCTTGGATTCCTGCACCAGCTGGTATATTGCTCCTTATATCAGCACCAAACACACCAGCCTTCAAATAGTATGTCAATGACCTTTGGCATCCTTATGAATATTATGAAAATTGTATTTTAAATTTGTGAATCCCATGGATCAAAATATCACTACAGGGCAAAAGTATACCACAGTGTCCTCTTTAATAAATAGAAAAAATTAAAAATTAAAAAGGTATTATTTGTGGCTCATCCCAGGACCTAGTGCTTAAGGAAGCCAGATCCCACATGTTCGATCAGGTTTGAACCCCGTCCTGGCAGCTTGAAAAACATGCCCAGCATGTGTGCATGCCTAAAATCTCAATAGGATGAAGAAATAGAGAAGAAGGGATTGTGGTGGCGTAACCACACTCTCCTGTGAAGTGCTTTGGTTGCACAATGATATGAATACACTTAACATGGGTAAATTATACACCTGAAAATGGTTAAGTTGGTAAATTTTAGGTTATAGGTATTTTACCACAATTAAAAATAAAACTGTAAAAAGCTTGGTCTCTACTACCAAAATATTTAGTAATATATTCTACAGTAACTAGCTAAGTTAGAAACTCCTTTGAAACAAGCATTAAGCATAGAGTAAAAACAGACTCTTTAGAACTAGGCTACAGGGAACCAGCAGTTAGCGTAATGGCTATGTCGCTGGACTCCCACGTAGTCGACTGCGGTTCGCGTCCCAGACCCAGTGGCTTAAAACTCACGCCGGGCACATGTGCATGCGTGCCCAAGATCCCAAGAGGAGAATGGAGGAAAAGGGATTGTGGTGTGACCATCCCCCCTGGGGGGGTGATTTCTCACTTTCTGTCTCTCTGTCTCTCTCTGTCTGGTGAGCGCACGCGCCCTATAGCGAAAACCTCTCAAAAAAGAAAAAGAAAAAGAAAAGGAAAAAAAAAAAAAAAAAGAACTAGGCTACATACATTCAAATCCTGGCTCTATTACCTATAGCTGTGACACATG
The DNA here is from genome assembly GCF_000334495.1 of Tupaia belangeri chinensis. Taxonomy (NCBI): domain Eukaryota; kingdom Metazoa; phylum Chordata; class Mammalia; order Scandentia; family Tupaiidae; genus Tupaia; species Tupaia belangeri. The sequence goes on from NW_006159514.1 coordinate 2,934,365, forward strand.
AGCAAGTTACTTAACTTCTCTGTGTCTAAGCTGCCTGACCTATAAAGCAGGGATAATAACAGTAAGAAGGCTGTGAGGAGTAAGTAAAACAGCATAGGATCCAGTACATATTGCTATTGACTACTAAGCCCCAGACTCTATCTTATCTCAGGGCTTTACCATATCCTAAACTCACGCTGTTCTACAGTGAGAACGTGTACTGTCACACAGACAGGCCACTTCTTCCATCACTTAATATAGTGGTAGTCTTTCGATTTCATTCTCTGCTCTCTATTCTTCTTATGAGTGACTTTATTCAGATTCACAGCATTAACTGATCTACCCAGATAATTACCAAATCTCAGCATAAATCACATTCCTGAACTCCAAATCTTACATTCAGGTGTCTACTAAACATCAACACTTAATGTCCCAGAGGGACCACCAGTCATCACCTTTGCCCTAAAATTCAATCTTCACCAATGTTTCTTTTCCATATTCACAGTAATTTAAATCTGAAGTGTAGACTCCTTCTCACAAACTTCCCACATCTGATGAGGCATCAAACTACATTTACTTTACTTTTTAAGTAGCTCTCTCTCTTATTTTATTTTATTTTAAATTTATTTTGGAGACAAGGTCTTGCTGTGTTTCCTAGGCTAGGCTTGGACTCATGTACTCCTGCTTCAGCCTCACAGGTACTTAGGATTAGAGGCACACATCACCGTGCTTGGCTTTAAGTACCTCTTAAGTCCACTTTCTCCTCTCTCTACACTAACCTATCCAACCTCAACTGCAACCCTCAGCATTTAGCGCCTTTCGGTAGTAGCCTGTGATTCTACTCGTACCCTCCGAAACACCCTTGGTGGTGTCTGTCTAGCTCATAACCCACCAATCCTCTCAGAATGTGTGCCCCTACCCCAGTCACCCCAACCACACACATAAAGCTCTTTCCACTGCCAACAATATAGTTGGAACACAATCAGACAAGGATTTAAGATATGTAGACTTATTTAAGTAGGTGGCCTGGTGGTTAGGCCACTTGACTCCCACATGGCTGACCACAGTTCAAGCCCCAAACCTAGTGGCTTGCTTTCTCACTTTCCTTTTTTCTCTCTCTCTGTCTCTCTCAAGACAAATTAAAAGGTAAATACTAAAAACAAGTAAAATTAGATGATTTAAAAAAAAAAAAGTATGTGTGCTCAAGACCCAGAATCATCAGTATTTACTACATAACTATAGGAAAGTCATTTAATATCTTCACATCTACACTTCGTACCAATAAAAAAAAGGATAGGGATAATATAAGCTTGTAAACAACAATGAAAGAATTTAAACACCATAGATAACATACTATTTGATTCATTAAGCTCTCATTTTCTCTATTCTACTTATTTTCTATTTTGCCTTATATTTAGTCTACTTACTCTCTTCTAGTTATTTATTTTTAGAGAGATTTTTGCTGTAGAGCACATCAGCTTGTCAGAAAGACAGACAGAAAGTGAGAAATCACCCACCAGGGGGAATGGCTACACCACAATCCCTTTTTCCCCAGTATCCTCTTGGGATCTTGGGCACATACACACAGGCCTGGCATGAGTTTTAAGCCACCAGGACTCGAACCATGGTCAACTACCTGGGAGTCCAGGGATGTAACCATTATGCCATCTGCTGGTCCACATACATATATTCTTAACTTCTGTATACTATGATGGTCTAGATGTTGCAACACCTCAACAGTGAAGAACACACCTAGCACTTAAATCTTGCTTTCTAAACACTGTTTTCTACCGAAGCTAACCAGTCATTCCCTTGAAGAAATCACTGATTCCAGGAATGAGATGGGGGAACCATAAGGAAGATCTTAAATATCTGTTGGGGCAGAAAGCATGGAAATACTAAAAGAATAACGTGACAAGAACAAGGACAGAGAAGCCAGTTTGGCCAGGTTCTTGCTGAACATATCTGACACCATTATATAATAATAGTAATGAACTATAACCAATGAGATAAAATAGAAAGTATGAATTCTACAGATAAAAACAAATGAACGAGGGGGCTTGTAGGGTAGTGTGGAGGTTAAAGCACTGGATTCCATGTGGCACACAATTTGAGACCCAGACTCAGAGACTTGAAAATCGCATTGGGCACATGTGTGTGCATGCCCAGAATACTGAGAGGAGAATGGAAGAGAAAGGACTGTGGCATGCCCATGATCTTCCCTGGAGGGTGATTTCTCGTTCTCTCTATCTCCCTTTGGTGAGCACATGCGCCCTATAGCAAAAACTAAAACATAGTAATAATAAAAATAAATAAAATGAAAAACTGGATGAAGAAAAATTATATACATTTGAATGGTTTCAAAGTATATCCTCACAAAATATTTTTAAAAATAATTATGTTTTAATTTTATTTATTCATTATTTTAATTTGACCAGAGACACACACATATAGAGAGAAAATGAGTAGCAAGCCACCAGGTCCGGGACTTGAACCATGGTCAACCATGTAGGAACATCCAGCACCTTAACCACCACACCAACTGCTGGCCCCCTCACAAAATATTTTTAAACAATGAAAACAAAAGGGACCAGCAGATCGTGTAATGGTTATGTCGCCAGACTCCCACATGGCTGACTGTGGGTCAAATATTGGACCTGGGGGCTTGAAACTCATGCCAGGCATGTGTACGTGCATGCCCAAAATCCCGAGAGGAGAATGGAGAAGAATGCAGCATGGCCATCCCCACTGGGGAGTGATTTCTCTTTGTCTCTCTGTCTCTCAACGAGTATATGTACTATATAGCAAAAATCTCTCTTAAAAAAAAAAAAATACAGTGAAATCAAGAGTACATTTATGGTGATATCCACTAGGTGCCACCCTCCTCTCGGGAACATTATCAGTAATAGAACGAAGTCAAATCATACATAACCAGATAGGATGGAATGAAACGATTACAGCATCACCTCTGTACCCTCCTGGAAAAGATAATAACCTAAATCTAATCACAAGACAAACCCACATAAAGTGACATTCTGCAAAATAACTGATCTGTACTCTTCAAAAATATCCATTCTGAAAGGCCAGGAAAAACTAAAAAACTGTTCGAAAAAGAGACTAAAAACACGATAATGAACACCAACATGCAATTCTAAACCAGATCCTTTTGCTATAAAGATCATCATTGGATAATCAGTAAAATATAAATGACTTCTAAGGATTAACCTAAGCATCAAATGGTCATAATATACTAAGATTTTCATAGTTATATTCTGGTTATATGGACAATATCCTTGTTTGTAGGAAATATACACTTAAGTATTTGGCAGTAAAGGGCATCAATGACTTAACTCTCAAACAGTCCGGGAAAAGAAAGTTCTTTGTAATTAACTTTGTAATAAACTTTTACTTGTGTTAAAATTTTTAAAAGGAAAAGAAAAGAAAGACAATTTGCCTCTTCTGCACATTCACACATAAACACATACAATAGCAGGGGTTCTATCTGCCCAGGGTTCAGAAATCAGATGAGAAAGTTGGGGGGAACTGTCTAAAACATGGTCTTCTTTCAGAGCGAAATATTCTCTACCTCATGGGAGGAATGGAAAGGACTTCAGATGATAAGCTTGGCTAACAGATAAAAGCATCATTTGGTTCAATTTATACTAACAAGTCCTATGACAATTCTTCTTAATTCATTATTAATAATAATCGCTTTTGTTCAAGACCATCTTTTCATATTTTGGCAAGGAGAACACTGCCCAGTTACTAAAGTTGTGATACTCCTACCAATCTCCCCTGACTCGATGCACTGTCACTATTACCTCTTCAACTAAAACCAGGAACCAGCAGATGGCACAATGGTTGTGTTGTTGGACTCCCACATAGCCAACTGCTGTTCAAGTCCCAGACCCAGTGGCTTGAAACTCACGCCAGGCACATGTACATGCATGCCCAAAATCCCAAGAGGAGAATGGAGGAGAAGGACTGCAACATGGCCATCCCCCCTTGGAGGTGATTTCTTGCTTTCTTTCTCTTTGTCTCTTCGGCAAGCACACGTGCCCTATAGCAGAAATTTCTCTTAAAAGAAATTGTCACTCCTGAAAAATAATGAATCATATACACTTAATATGCAAAAGAAGTTGTATCTCTCTTTCCCAGGAAATAAACAGTCATGATTAGTATGCTCTTGAATCTCTTAAATGCCCCTTTCAACTACTTTTTTAAAACCTAGTAATAATATGTTCATTGTCACTTCTTTCTCTTATCTTATGAAAAGATACTATTTTCAATACTGAATGAGATCTAACACATCTTTTCTTAAATATTTTTACATATATCAAAAATATACATACCTCATCTACAAAGTTAATAGCATCAAACCAGTCTTGAAGAGCTTCAAGGCAATATCTAACAACATTCCGGGTATATTCTTGAGTTTCCTAAAATAGTAAGTTACACAAATTTTATAATGTATAAACATGTATACTTTCGATATGAAATTATATGCAATACATCAAAATAACTGTATACAACTACATATAATGGTAAATGCATGTATTTTCAAGATAATCACTACATTTGCCATTAAAGAAATAATCCCTTTACAAACTAAAAGTAACAAAAATGAAAATATGACAAATATGAAAATTAAAGAACACAATATGCCTTTATGTAATATAGTCCTAAGACTTTATCAAACCTGAGACAGATTTTAAACAGATTTAAATCAACTTCCATTTCAAGAGACTCCAAAATATTACAAATTCTTTAATGTTTCTGTTTAATGGGATCAGGGTTTTTTTCAAGTTGATATAAAAGTACTGCAAATGAATAGTGGAGATGGTTGTACTGTGGATGTATTCAATGTTACTCAATTGCACACTTAAAACATGGTTAAAGTTGTAACTTTGTTATATTTTACATAATAAAAACACAGGAGGCCAGAACACATGAATACTCTAAGTAGACTGTGAATATCCTAGCTTGCAAAAAGATATTGAAGAGAAATGAGAAATATCCACTGAAGTAAGAGCATCAAAAAAGACAATTAAGTAGTCCTCCATTTTTTGTGGAGAACATATTCCAAGACCCCACTGGATACCTAACACTACAGATATTACCCTACATACACAGCATTCTCCATCTAAGGATGTTTTGAACAACAAAACATGAGAGTGGTCCCATAATATTCTATTTTAAATTATTTATTTAACTTTATTTATTATTATTTTAAATTTGCCACAGAGCACATACGTTCACCAGAGATAGACAGAGAAAGAGCAAAAGAAAGCAAGAAAGCAAGCTGCCAGATCCAGGACCCGAATTGCAGTCAGCCATGTGGGAGATCAGCATGCCACCTGCTGGCTCTGGTACCATAATAATCTAATAGACTATCTCGCAGTTTTGTGTAAATACACTCTGTGATCTGCACAACCATGAAAACACCTAACAACATATTTCTCAGAATATATGCTCATCATTAAATTACGCATGACTGCACTGTTTTTTTTTTCTATACAAATGTAACTATGATAAAGTTTAATTTATAAAAAAGGCATAGTAAGAGATGAACAGCAATAAATAATAAAAGAACAATTATGACAATATACTGCAATAAAAATTATGTGGGTGTGCTTGTTCTCTGTCTCTCAAAATATCTCATTATACTATACTCACCTATTTTCAGAACACAGTTTACCATGGCTAACTGCAAGTAACTGAAAACCCAGAAAGCAAAACCATGGATAAGAGTGGATTACCTACTATATAATGTTTTATGGTAAAATGAATTCACTGAAATAGGCAGGTATAAAATTAAATAGAAATACACCTCCTGATAAACTCTCTTACAAAAAAAAAAAAAAAGGCAACAGATTTGAATAGACATTTCTCCTAAGAAAATGCAAATGGCTAGCAAGCTCATGAAGTTACTCAGTAGCATGGGAAACTGCAAATCAAAGCCACAGTGAGATACCACTTCACAACCACTAGGAAGCATATAATTTTTTAGTGTGAAATACAAAGTGTAACAAGGGTTTAGAGAAACTGGAGCCCTCGTACATTGCTGAGGATAACATAAAATGGTGCAGCAGCAATGAGAAAACAGTTTAGCAGTTTCTTGGTAAATTGAACTTATCATATTACCAAGCAATTCCACTATCTACTCAGGTGCACTGAAAACATGTTCACACGTGAATCATACACAAATGTTCACAACCCAAATGTCCATCAACTGATGAATGGACAAATAAACTGTAGTATATCCCTACGGTGAAATATTTTTCAGCCGTGAAGAGGAATGGGACACTGACACAATGCTCCAACTTAGGAGGACCTTAAAAACATTACACTAGGTGAAAGATGTCAGACGCAAAAGGCCACATAATGTAGAATTCCATTTATATGAAATGTTTAGATCAGGTAGATTCATAGACCCAGAAAGCAGAGTAGTGGTTTCCAGGGGAGTAGGGGAGGTCAGAATTGGGAGGTATGTGGTTTTCTTTAGTGTCTTAGAAGTATTCTGGAACTAGATAATGGTAGTGATTGTACAACTCTGAATAGACTGCAGCCACTAAGGGTACACTTCAAAATAGTCAGAATCTTATGTGAATCTAATCTGAATTAAAAAAAGTTTTTAAAAAAAGGTATTTTGGGGCATCAATGTATAATGCCAAACTAAAGGCAGCATTAAAGTCAAAGAGGTTAAACTCGTAAGCTACCTATATAAACTATGCTGTGCTAGGAACCAGCTGGTGGCATGGTGGTTAAGGGCCCTGGAATCCCACATGGCCAACCGCGGTTTAAATCCGGACCTGGCAGCTTGCTGTCTCACTTTCTCTCTCTCCTTCTCTTCCTCTCCCTCTCCCTCTATCCCTCTATCCCTCTATCCCTCTCTGGTCAAATTATAATAAATAAAATAATTATTTGGGCTGACAGGTGGCATGGTGGTTAAGGGTGCTGGACTCCAACGTGGCCAATCACGGTTTGAGTCCAGACCTGCTGGCTTGCTTTCTCTATTTCCCTTTCTCTCTCTGTCTCTAACTAGTCAAATTAAAAACTAATAATAACAAATGGAATTAAATAAATGTTTTTAGAGATAAATAAATGTTGTGCCTTTTTGAAAAAGCTGAAAGTTTCATATTAATTCTTGACTTACCCCTCACTGTACTCATGTCTCCATCTCTTGTCAGTTTTTTTTTTAACATGACCATGCAGGATCATCTATTTCTGCTGCCACCATCCAGACCAAATATCATTTATCTGGTCACCTGCCAATTCTCTCACCATCTATCTTATATGGGATTTATCTTTTTTTTTTTTTTAAGTTTGCTATAGGGTACATGCACTCATAGGAAAGAGACAGAGAGAGAAGGAAAGAAAGTAAAAAAAGCATCTCATGGGGGGATGGCCACATCACCATCCCCTCTCCTCCATTCCTTTCTTAGGATTTTGGGCCACATGCACACTCACCCGATGTGTTTTTCAAGCCAGTGGGTCTAGGATCCAAACCACAAGTCGGTCAGGTAGGATCCAGCTGTCTTAACTACCATGCCACCTGACAGATACTGGATTTATGTTATAAAAATATTACTCTATACATCCAGTTCTTTACCATAAACAATCTGTCAAAAAAATTTAGATGGCAGATAATTCATGGGTTAAAAAAACTTTTTTTAAACTTTTCTCCTCCCTGATCAAAGAGAGCTTTTATTTTTGTTTGTTTTTGTTTTTAGGATTTTTGACATAGGGTGCATGTGCTCACCAGAAAGAGACAGTGAGAGAGAAAGCAAGAAATCACACCCCCACCTCTAGAAGGATGGCCATGCCATAGTCCCTTCTCTTCCATTCTCCTTTTGGGATTTTGGGAATACACACACACACGCTCAACATGATTTTCAAGCCACTAGGTCTGGGACTCAAACCATGGTCAACCATGTGGGAATCCAGTGCCTTAACCAATATGCTACCTGCCAGCACTAATAAAGAAACATTTGAAACCAAATGTTCTCCCATTTTTTCAAGGGTTTGGACAACAGGGTAGTATAACACTCTCTTAATATAAGTGTAAACGAGTGCAACAGTGCTGGAGAACAATTTGACAAGTAGGTAGCAAGTGTCTTTAAAAAGGCAACCAGTTAATTTTATTCCTAAATACAGTAAATTTAATAATCATGATAAGATCATCTCTCTCCCATCTCCACACTACTATCACCCCACCCAAAAATTATTCAATATATATGTTGACTACTTAACAGTTTAATAACCCTTAGCAAATCAAATTTCGAGTCTCAGTTTCTCTGTATGTAAAAATAGGTATAATATTTCCTAACTTCCATTACTGTTATAAAGAAGCAAAGGGTCAGGGAGGCAAAACATTAATGGCATAAAGAGGTATGGTATTATCTGTTGAAGATATTTTGTAGTTTTATCAACAGTAATAGGGAGAAATGTTCACCTGTTGAAATAACCATTATGTGGGGGATCAGCAGTTAGCGTAATAGCTATGTTGCTGGACTCCCACGTAGTCAATCGCGATTCGCATCCTGGACCCGGTGGCTTAAACTCACGCCGGGCGCGTGTGCGCCCAAGATCCCGAGAGGAGAATGGAGGAGAAGGGATTGCGGCGGGACCATCCCCTCTGGGGGGTGATTTCTCGCTTTCTGTCTCTATGTCTCTCTCTGTCTGTCTGGCGAGCGCACGCGCCCTATAGCAAAAACTTCTCCAAAAAGAAAAAAAAAAAAGAAATATCCATTTTGTAAGACAAATACTAATGTGATTGAATATATGGAAGAAAATGAAATGAAAAAAAATTTTAAATAATAGAAAAAAAAGAAGCAAATAAAATTATGTATATCAAATGCTCTTTGTCATAGTTAATAAGCTAAGCTAGCTGACAAGTAGTTAAGTGCTCCAAAGAATAAAGACAGCTCTTCGACCAATTCTGTACAACCTGAAGTTGCCACCGATGGAGTTTTTGAAACTTATTTCTTCCCCTCAGAAGGCAGATATTTATAGAACTCTACAGTCTACCTCTTATTAATCCATAGTATTAAAGAAACAGATGCTTTACTGACTAAACTATCCGGGTAGTATTGCTTTTTTAACTAGCCCTTAAAATTTTTTTAGGAATCTACTAGTATTCAAAACAATCATACAAAAATGGTAATTTATCAAGTGAAGAGTTTTCTTATATGTTGCTTAATCTTTAGTTCATATTGTCTAGTGGAGAATGTAAACAAACAACTTTTCTTTTTATTTTAAACAAAGGTTTCTTTCTTTTTCCCCCTTTTTTTTTTTTTTTTGAGAGGTTTTTGCTATAAGCTGCATACACTCTCAAGAGAGACAGAGAGACAGAAAGCAAGAAATCGCCCCCCAGGGGCGATGGCCATGCCGCAATCCCTTCTCCTCCATTCTCCTCTCAGGATCTTGGGCATGATGCACACACGCCCGGCGTGTGGGTCCCACTGGGTCCGGGACTGGAACCACAGTCAACTACATGGGAATCCAACAACACAGTCATTACACAAAATGCTGGTCCCAATAATAAGGTTTTTTCTATTAATAGTTCACACTTCTAAAATCTGATAGCGCTGCTGCTAAAAAGCACTGGACATTCCTACTTTAGAGACAATTAAAGAAAAGTGTGATTAAAGAGTGCTGGTTCTAAAATCAGATGGGTTTGCTTTCAAATTCAGCCTCCACATACAGCTATGTCAAGTTGAGCAAGTTACTTAACCTCTGAAAGAAAGGGATAATGCTTCTTACATAACAGGAGATGCTATGAGGATTAGATGAGATTGTAATGTACCTAGATTTATGTCTCACATAGTGTTTTTGCGCATCGAGATATGTCTTATCTTGGAACTAGGTCCTCCTTTCACTAAGAAATTGCTCTCTCAGTTATGGCCAGCACAATTTGAGCCTGTTTTCTTTCTATTCTTCAGTTCTTGGATTAAGGGAACCACAGCATTGCAGTCCTGGCCTTCGATGCTGAGAAATAAAAAATTGCCTAGAAAAATAATTTCTAATTATCATAACTATAACCTCATAATCCAAGTTCATCCTAGACATGGTTATCAGAATCCTCCTCCTTAAAAATTGATCTTTTCATTGCAATATCTTATCAACCCACTTTCCTAAATCACTCTTCTGTTGGCTTACATAAAACCACATCCTTCTGGTTTTCTCCTCTGATATCTGAATGTCCTTTCTTCACAGTTTACAGCTCCTCTCCTACTTGATCACACCCTATTCCCTGGTGATAAGTACCACCTATACATCAAAGGGTCTAAAAGGTATTGGGCCATCAGAAAAGTCAGGATGCATTTTTGCACAGAAAAATAAACCATGGGTTTTCTGACAACCTAATATAACCTCAGTCCAGACTAATCTTGTGAGCATGAGACTCATACCCAATTTCCCATCCATTACTTGAATTCTTCACAGATATCTTAAATGTAACATACCTAAAACTAACTTTGATCTCTCTAAACTTGCTTTTTCTATTGTCTTTTCCATTTCTGTAAATACCATCTCTGTTCCTAGTTACTCTCTCTTCCTCATCAGTAGCATAAATCCATCATCAAGTCTATTGACTCCATCTCCAAAATACATCTAGAATTCCAAAAATGTATCTTGAGTACATGTTACCTGAATTTCATGTTTATTATCACTGCACCTTTTTTTTAATAATTATAATTATTATTACTGTGCTTCCTCATAAAGACTAATAGGCTATATTTCATGGAATCCATATATCAAAATATTAGTCAAGTCCTGAGTTTAAAAAAGGTCAGAGGATTCCATTATTTTGGATTGCCCCAGGTTTCTGGAGACTCATCAAACCAATGCATTTGTAATACAAGGCAATAATTGTGTGAAACATGTGCTGATTTTGTACTTAGAATCTTAAAACTGTAAACTTTATTGAGGATCATCTTTCCCCTGAAAGGCAGGAAACATCAGGCAACTGATAATGGGTCAAATGAAATCAGAAAGAATGTGCGGGCTTATGAATTTCCAAGACTATACAACAGGGGCCAAACTGAGAAGATCTGATAATATAAATGAACTCCGACCTGCCTGAGAATAAAAATCACTGCATCAGGTCAGCTTACACAAAGCTAAATCAGTTTGAACCAGAATTTAAGACAAACCAATGTTTCCACAACTCTTCTCTAAGTAATTATTTTTAAAGTAAATACGGAAATCAATGAATCTCTAACATACCCTAACTTTACAGTGTGATAAGAGCCCCCACATTGGCTGTGCACAGGCCTCCAGCTCAGCAGCAAAGGCAGCATAGTAGGTCTGAGACTCAAATTCCACATGCTCATTTAGTTCTCGCTTGTTCAAGTTCATACCTTACAAAAATTAAAGCAGAAATAAACCTTGGTAAGTAGAAGAAAACATTCAGGTTAAAAATCAGGTAAACGATGTCCCAGTATCAAATACATTTTTGTGTGCAAATAACATGGTCTGTATAGAAATAACTACTAAAAATGAAATAATCCAGTCCTTTCAGAATTATTTACGGACTAGGTTTTCTTAGAAATACTTTGTGATTTCTCTCTTATATATTTTAACTGAACATTTTTAAATAAGAAAGTCAAAATAATTTTAATTGATGCTAGTTGAAAGTTTATGAAAATATGATTCTTTCTTGGAGAATCGATTGCACATTTCTGGATCAATGATTTAAAATGCTAAAAAGAAACTACACTCCTGTCTTTTTAATAGTTTAATATTTTTCCTAACTCCCTGATATGTTTTCATGAACAATTTATTAACATATTTACAAATAATATTAATTAAAATAATGAGAAATTTCATGTGTAATCTGAATGTTGTGCTATTCTAATTTAATAGTTAGGCACTGGGTATTTTGTAAACCAAAAGACTTAGCAAAAAAGGGAAATTCATACCTTGAAAGAAAGATACAAAGTTCATCCACGTAACTAACAAACCATGGTCCTCCAAAAATCTCTTAGCCACACTTTGATGAGAAAGAATATTAATAAAATCACTAACAAGAGGCCAGTAAGTGTTATTCTTCAGTAATGCTTCTCCACAGTTCACTACCACATGTAAACTATTTTCTTCATCTAAAAAAGATACACAAAGCCCAAAAATAAGTGTTTATAATAAAAACTTTACCAACAATACAGAATATTGTACACTTTAGAATCAGAGGCACCTAAAGTCAAATCTCAGCCTGCCATCTAATATGGATATGGCTTGAGGCATGATATTTAGATTCTCTAAATCAATTTCCTCATCTCTAAAAAGAAAACAAAAAAACACGTATCTTAAAGGAATTAGAGGGGCCAGCAGATACTTAGTAGTTAAGGCACTGGACTCCCACATGGCTGACCACAGTTTTGAGCCCTGAAACTAGTGGCTTGAAAATCACACCAGGCACATATGCGTGCATTCCTAAAATCCCAGGAGAATGGAGAAGTGACTGTAGCTGTAGCCATCCCCACCAGGGGGGTGATTTCTCACTTTTGCTCTCACTATAACTCTCTGGCAAGTGCACATTACCCTTTGGCAAAAACCTTTTAAAAAATAATAAAAAGGAATTAGAAGAGATGTTAACATAAAGCACTTAGCACGTCATTATGGTAATTGGTATCACAAGTCCAATACGGTACATTATGCTGACCTAGCCATATGTTTTTAAAATCTTTTCTTGAGGGACCAGAAGATGGCATAATGGTTATGTTGCTGAACTCTGACATGGCCGACCATGGTTTGAGTCCTGGACCCAGCAATTTAAAACTCATGCTGGGTGCATGTGCACACATGCCCAAAATCCCTAGAGGAGACTGGAGAAGGGATTGCAGTGTGGCCATCTTCCCTGGTGGATGACTTCTTACTTTCTGTCTCTGTCTCTCTCTCTCTCTTTCTGTCTCTCTGTCTCTCCAGCAAGTACACCCACTCTATAGGAAAAATCTCTTTCAAAAAATTTTAAAAACACCTTTTCTTGGAGAGTTTTTGGTTTGGTTTTTTTGTTTTTGTTTTTTTTGTTGTTGTTGTTCTGTAGGGTGCGTACGCTCGCCAGAAAGACAGAGACAGACAGATAGAAAGCAAGAAATCACCCCCCCAGGGGGGATGGCCACGCTGCAATCCCTTCTCCTCCACTCTCCTCTCGGGATCTTGGCACGCACACACACGCACCCGGCGTGAGTTTTAAGTCACGGGGTCCGAGAAGCGAACCGCGGTCGAGTCCAGCGACATAGCCATTACGCTAACTGCTGGTCCCACCTTTTCTGATTTTGATAATATAATGTGTAATTTCAGCTCCAATCAATAAAACATTTTGATCTCTAGATTAATTTCATTCCATCTTATCATTCAAATATATATGATTTGAAGTGATAGATATATATCCTTTTCTTTTTTTTTTCCCAGAAGGTGCATGTGCTCTCCAAAAACAGACAGAGAAAAAAGAGAGAGAAAGCACCCCCTTGGGCCTGGTCATATTGCAATCCCCCTTTTCTCTATTTTTCCATCCTGTCAGTTCTGGGGAATTCATACACACAATGGCATGGTTTTCAAACTTCTAGGGCTGGGATATGAACTGTGGTTGGCCATGTAGGATTCAGCTCCCTATGCAAAGTGCTTAACCCCTGTGCTAAGGGGCTAACCCATTGAGTGATATATACTTAACTGCTTTCTTCTATTCAAAGAATAGGTGAATATAATGTTTTAGCAAAAAGTATTTCAAAGATAAAAGAACAAAAACACACATAAATGCCTCAAGGCTTTAAGAAGTGCTCAAAGTTTAAATACATTGTTGGGAGGAAAAATTAGGCAAATACAAAATCTTTATCTCTAAATATTATTAGTGTGTATTAGCTCTTAACCTATTCCAACTAAACTGGTTCCTTAACTGACCAACAGTAAGGAGACGGCCACGCCCATAAAGCACACTAACCCATAACATACAGGATGCTCAGGCTCGCAGACTGCTCTGACACACAAGCTGAGGTGTATGATTATTTGTATCTGTTAATGCTACTTGTTCTTTTCAACCATAATTATAGAATTTAAATCTAAAGAATATGAATTAATGAAATATAAATACATAAAGATGTTATAGAAACTGGATCATATGCTTTTAAGAGAATAAAAATAAGAACAAGGAAAAAAAGCTTAAACACCTTGGAACAGAAAAGTCATAAAAGTATAGAAGTATTTTAGCACTCAGAATGCTTCACAAATATATTTATATTTATATTCTAACTATTTTAAAGAAGCTAAAACTGGAATTCACAGATGATACTTGAAACATGTGGTTTATGTAAGAAAAATGAGAGAGAACTCCAGTCAAGGAAACCATATCCTGAAAATGCTGTCCCCAAAATTGGAAGATGGGACAATAAATATGCATTTCTGTGTTTTAAATTAACATACAATTTTTAGGGTATATATGTATCATTTTTAATGATTCCTCACTTTAACCAACTTTTTCAACTAACCAGCTTTATCTGTCAAACACAGTAAGAGGGCCCACACTGTACATGGGCATGTGTGCCAGCTGGAAAAGAAAAAGGGAAAGTGAGAAAGTGCCCCCTCCCCACAGTGGAATGGCCATGTTCAATTCCTTCTCCATTTTTCCCTCCCTTTAGGATTTTACACACACTCGCCCAGTTCATTTATCAGGTTGCCAGGTCCAGGACTCAAACAAGGAGGTCAGTCATGTGGGATCCAGCTGCCTTAACCACCATTCCATGGACTGGCCCTGTACTATACTTCTTCATTTCCACACATTAAACTTATGTTTCAAATCATGAAATCATTTCACCACACTTTTTTTTTTTTAATTTTGGGCAGATATCACATGCATATTCCAGAGAGAGAGAGAGACAGAGAAACAGAGAAGGAGCCGAAGAAAGCAACACCCAAACCCACCCCCATTGTAGCATACAGCAATTCCTTTTCCTCCACCTCTACCCAACTGGGGTCCTAGGCATGCACACACACCTGCCAGCATGTTTCTCAAGTTGCTGGAGACAGGATTTGAACTGTGTAGTTGGCCATGTGGGATCCAGCTGCCTTAACCACCAGGTCACAAAGCCAGCCCATCACCCAACTTTTAAGTTTAACTATGTATATGAACAGAACCCATAGAAATTGAGTATACTCTCTTTCAGTGCTTCTCAGTGGATGAAAGGGATATAAATGAATGAGTGAGTGGGGGTTAGGGACCTTTTACAAATTACTGCTGGCTGAGATTGGAAAAAAACAACTCCATGGTTGACAATTACTGCCACTGTGAGCTGGTAAGCCATTGATACTGATGAGGCAAGGCTGAGGGATGTTGGGATTTAAAAAAAGAATCTAAATAAAAAGTTGAGAATCACTATTCTATTTAATTGAAACTAGAAGATAAATAAGCAGAGCATAATTAAGCAAAATCACTATTTACCTTACACTGCTTTAAATACTACTGTTCTTGTGAAAAACACCTCAGAATCTTTAATGAAATAAAATTATTAGGATTTCTATTTTTATCCAAACTGGTACTGTCCTCACTATAGATATAGAGAGCAATGATTCAGTGATTAAAGAAATTCATTATCAAAAAATGTTTACTGAAGGGACCAGCAGTTAGCATAATGGCTATGTCGCTGGACTCCCATGTAGTCGACTGCGGTTCAAGTCCCAGACCTGGTGGCTTAAAACTCACGCTGGGCGCGTGTGTGTGCGTGCCCAAGATCCCGAGAGGAGAATGGAGGAGAAGGGATTACGGCGTGGCCATCCCCCCTGGGGGGTGATTTCTCCCTTTCTGTCTCTCTGTCTCTCTCTGTCTGGCAAGCGCACGCACCCTATAGCAAAAACCTCTCCAAAAAAAAAAAAAGAAACCTAACTAACTAAATAAAATAATTCTTTAAAAAAAGAAATGTTTACTGAACATCTACTGAGGGCCATGTATTCTACTAAAACTCAAAGAATAAAGTGGTAAATAAATAGTTATATGGTCTCTCTTTCCGCTGAGATTAACATCTGAGAAGACAGAGTATAGAACTGTAAGAGGAAAGTCACAAGGAGTCATAAGAACAAATATAGCTTCTCTACAATAAAGAAAAGACTCCTGAGGCCAGCAGGTGGCATGGTGGTCAGGGTGCTGGATTCCACATAGCCGACTATGGTTCAAGTCCTGGACCTGGCAGCTTGCTTTCTCACTGTCCCTACCACTATCTCTGGTGAATACACATGCCCTATAGCGAATTAAAAAATAATAATAATTAATGAATATTTTTAAAACCTCATGAAATCCTATTTTTTTAAAAAGGAACTCTTGAAAAGAAAGTTATATTGAGGACCAGCCTCATAGGACAGCAATTTAACACATACAGAGGAAGCTAAATCCCACAGGGCCAACCAGAGTTAGGTGCCAGGCATACATGCATGCCCCAGATCCTGATGGGATGGAGAACTGGGGGACAGAGGACTCCAATGAAACCAGACCCATAGGGGATACTTTCTCTCTCTGTCTCTCTCTTCTCCCCCATCCTCTTCTCTTAAGTAAGCACATGTACCATCTGACATAATTTTTTTTTAAGTTTTTGACATAGTGCATGTGCACTCACCAGAGACAGAGAAAGTGAGAAATCACACACCCGCCCCCCCCCTCAAGGGGGGAGGATGTCCACATCACAATCTCTTCTCTTCCATTCTCCTCTTGGGTTTTTGGACACACACACATACACATACACACACACACATACCCAGCGTGATTTTCAAGGTCTGGAATTTAAACCTTGGTCAGCCATGTGGGAGTCCAACACGTTAAGCACCACACCATCTGTGGTTCCCCAACTCTGGCATAATTTTTTTTTTAAAGGAAATAATACTTTAAACTGAGATCTATATATGAAGGAAGCAGGAATTAAGGTTAAATAAGCTAGGGCTGGAAAAGCAAATGCTGCCTTAGGCAGAAGGAGCCATTTTAAGAGAAGGTCCGAATCACCTGGGCAAGAAAGTCGAGGACAGGTGGTGCAGAAGATGGACAGCACGAATGAGGCCAGAGGGCCTTACAGACCTGCGTTAGGGGTCTGGAGTTCACATGTAGGGCCATCAGAAATGTGGGGGGGTGGGGGTTGAGAGAGGGACAATGAGCAGATGTGAAGTGTGGAAAGTGACTGAAGATGGATGGTAATAACTGAAGATACGAGGCTTCCAATAGTAATGGCCTGAACTACGGGAGGGGCGTGAAGATGCAGAGATGAAGAGAAGTGGCTATGTAATGATACATGGAAGGTTCAAAGGACAGAACTGGTAACTTCTACTCCTAAGGTCTGTTACCTCTACAAAATATAGAAACAAGTCCTAGACTTTCAGGTTAAACAAGTGTCTAGTTAGACAGCAGTATCAAAATACATGTACCTGGGCCAGCAGGTGGTGCAAAGGTTAAGGTAGCTGGTTCACATATGGATGAAGGCGTGGTCAGAGTCCCAGACCCAGTAGCTTAAAATACATGCTGGGCATGTGTGCATGCGTGCCAAAAATCCCACATGGAAAGAGGAGGAGAAGGGACTGCAGTGTGGTCATCCCCCCAAGGGGATGCTTTCTCACTTAATTCTCTCTTTCTCTAGTGAAGTGCATGTGCCCTATAGCAAAACTTAAAAAAATAAATAAATAAAAAAGCTCGGGTGCTCATACATATACACACAAACATACATAAACACACACACACACACACACAAGATAACTTGGCAGAGAAATGATGAGTGTGTGTTGTGGATGCTATGTGTCTGGGGTGCTTATAGACAAGAAAGAACACAGTCCTGCAAGTATTTTGATTTAGAAGGTGGAAGATGATCAACCTGGGATTATAAGCATTTACAGACATTCCCTTGGTTATCTAATGCATGGTTTCAAATTCTATTTTAAACTTTTTCAAACTAAACTTCAGGGACACAGAAAATTATGAGTTATGTGTGGAAGACACAGTAGCATAGTATAGAAATGAATACAATGAAGTATAAGGTGGGGATCAAGTAGGACAAGAACTTTTTCCATTTAGTCTTCAGCTATTGCTATGGCCATGTAAATTTCTATTGTATCAGACTTTATATTTACTAACAGTATAGAAAAAAATTTAAAACACTGTCTAACAATTTAAACAAAGCTGGAGTCCATTAGAAAATAAAATGAGGTCCAGCCACGATAGCATGTACTGGTTGACACTACCACTTGCAGACTGAGGACTCATGGGAGGCCTGGATTCAATTCCCCATTCACCCTAAAAGGCCAGGCATATTGGCATACACCTGTATACCTGGCTACTTGGATGCTGAGGCAAGAGGACTGTGACACAACTAGACTCCATTTTAAAAAATAAAAACTAGGTCCATGGTCTGGTGGCTAAGGGAGCCAGATTCCACAAGGCCAACCACATAGGACGAATCCTGGACAAGGCAGCTTTAAAAACACACCAGGAGCATGTGTGCACACATACACTCATATGTGCACATGCACCAAATCCCAAGGAGATGGAGAAATGGAGAAGGGATTATGACATGACCAAACCCAGTTGGAGGTGCTTTTCCCCTCTCCCTCTTTCTGTCTCTCTCTGGAAAACTGAAATAATAAATTAATTTTAAAATAGAAGGACAGTACAGAGAGATCTTATTGTAATACCCATGGTTAGTTGTGCATAGTTCAATATATTTAAAGCTCATTCTTGTAATGTAAATATGGGGAAGTTTATGGTGCTTTCAGAAAAGCATTAAATATATATCATGACATGCTATACCAATACCAAAAGAGGAAAAAACACCATGTTGAACTGTGAAGGCTCCCTTCAGCTTGGAAAAAATGTAATCTACTGAGATAGATGGCAGGATGTTGTAATGAAGGAAAAGAGAGTGCAACAGGATCAGGCCCTCTGGGAGTACTTTCTCTCTCTCTCTCGTTCTCTCTCTCTGTCTCTCTGTCTCTGTCTCTGTCTCTTTCTCTCTCTCCCGCCCACAGACACACACCATCTGGCATAAAAATTTAAATAAATAATAGTGAGTCAGCAGGCACATAGATTAAGGCAGCTGAATCCTACATGGCCAACTGCACAGTTCAAGTCTGTGACCCAGTGGCCAGCACATATGCATATGTGCTCAAAATCCCAAGAGGAAAATAAAAAAGAAATTGAAGTGTGGCCATCCCCCATTGTGGGTGCTCTCTCACTTTCCCACACACTCTCTCTCTCTCTCTGGAGAGCACACACATATCCTATTACAAACTAAAATAAATAAATAATAATACCTAAGGCTGACAGTAAACAATGTATGATAAAAAAATAAGAAAAAGTCTAATAAAAGAATGGATAAATTATGGTATAGCCATATTAATATCCAAAATTATTAAAATACATATTCTTGACATGTGCACTATATAACATTTTTAAAGATCATATTTATATCTATAAATATAATTATTCACATAAAAAGATAGAAAAGAATTACAGCAAACTGTTAACAGTTACTTTTGAATGACAATGCTAAGTGATTTTAAGTTTTTCTTTACACTGTGGAAATTTTTCAAAAATTTCTTTAACAAGTATGTATTATACATATTCTATTTTTAAAGTTAGTTTCAAACATATAAGTTGATTTTAAGGCTATACAACATATACTAATAGAACTGGTGAATATAATTCTGAGTTTACCTTGTAGCTCACTTTTAATAAGGCAACTCTCCATCATGTATAATAGCACAGTGACCATAATATCCAGCAGCTGACACTCTTCTGTTACCTGTCTGGCTAGCTCCTCATTGCTGAACAACTGAACACTAATATGGACAATTCTATTAGACATCGTATCTGATTCATGACTTTTCTTCAGTGTTTTCATAATGAAAGCATAATGCTGAACAAAAGTTTTTGTAAAAGCAACCTGTAAAAATTTTTAAGTAGACAGAAAAAAAAGTTAGCTTAACTTTCCATTTAAAACATGTTTCAATATTATATTAGCATTTTAAAGCTATTATGAGCTCAGGATGATGTCTAAGGTAACCAAAAAATAATTTCAGTGATGATGGTAGTTTTAAGTCACATTTTCATTTTTTGAAACATTAGCTAAATTCTTTAATGGATAAAAACTTTTAATTAGCATTTTAAATTATCAAGTTTTAAAGCAATTACAAACACTGTGGTTTAAGAATACAAAATTTCACTTTGCTCACAAATATATCAATTATTACAGTCAATGTGTCTTTGTTCTACCAACTGTTTCTACCTATTGTAACAACAAAATCTAACTGTAACAAAATCTCAGCTAAAAACCATCACAGCAGATCTACCATCAAAGCAGATTTAAAATACCAGAACAAGTGAATCAGTGTAAATACTCCAAATACCTTCTCTTATTTCTCTGTTTCTTTTCTTCCCTCTCCTCCCCTCTCCCCGTTTCTCTCTCTCTCTATCTCTCTCTGCCAAGTGCATATGCCCTCTGACAATCAAAAAAGAAAGAGAGAAAGAGAGGGAAAAGAAAAGAGAAAATAATAAAAATAGGAATACAGAAAAACAGTCTCCTACTTTGAGGGAAAGCTGATCACTAATCTGACTAAATGCTCTCCATTATTACTTTGATTTATTCTTAGTTCCTTTCTGTATTACATATATACTTTCTCTGTTTTTTTCTTAAAAGCAGGTTAAAAAAAAAAAAAAAAAACACCGAAAAATGGAAAAATGGTTCCATTAAAGTGTCACTCCTCATATACACCATAAGAACTATAGCATACTTTACTTTTTTTTTCATGTACTGAGCTGAGTCACTTTGCCTTAACAAAGATGCTAACAGGTAGGTCCAGATCCTCTGAGACTAGAAACTTCACCTACCTACCTATATTTGTACATGAGTTAATGTTCTCTAACGATTATACCTGGCACTATGCCAGCTTTTCCCATGTCTAACCCCACAATCTAAATTCAGTTGTTCCCATTAAACATGCTCATGGTACCTTGTACCCCTCCATCAAAGAACTTAGAACAATTTGTAACTACATACTAGTTTCTGTAGTTGTGTTTTTAATGTTCTCCCCAAGCAATCTCTCTGACCAAGTTCCATGCAGAAAGGCAACCCTTTGGAATTTTGCTTTGCCTCAAAGCTAAAACAGCATGCTTCAGTGTAGACCCTGTGTTAGCAAGAGAACCAGCTAATGCCCCTTCATAATGTTATATCAATCCTCAACTAAGAAACTTATCAAAAGAATTTAGTAATGAAAAACAAAAACAAAAACAAAGAAAGGGAAGCAAAATTCAGAAAGATGAAAAAATTTATATAGATACCTTATATTCTTGATCTGGAAGCATGTTTAGTAAGAAAGTTACCATCTTCTGAGGAAATTCATACTTTATAGTCCAAAATAACAGTTCTTCTAGGAAGCTCTTATGTTTCAAAACATCCATTATAGATTGATCTGTACAAGAAAAAGAAAATTTGTCTCTTAATAATTTAAGTTGTTCATCTCATTTAAACCTTACTGTAATTAATAATCAATCAACCACAAACATCTGAATGCATTTAAAATTAAGGATACCCTTTCAAATGCAATGATATGGGCCCAGACAGCGGCAGAGTGGTAACACTAGACCCACATAGGTCCTGGGTTCACAGGCAGGGATCTCTGAAACTTGACAGGCAAACACATACATGGCCCATGATATAGGCCAGCCAAGACTAGGTGCAGACTGCAAAGTGAAAACCTTGTTTGGGATGTTTATTTCTTTGTCTCTGTCTCTCTCTCTCTCTAAAAAAAAAAAAAGCTAACTAAATAATTTTTTGGGGGGGGACAGGTTTTTATGCTATAGGGCAAGTGGGTTCACCAGAAAAACAGAGGGAGACAGAGAGTCAGAAAGTGAGAAATCACACCCTGGGGGGATGACCGCACTGCAATTCCTTCTCCTCCATTCTCCTCTCGGGATCTTGGGCACACACGCCCATGCGCCCAGCATGATTTAAGCCATGGGGCCTGGGACTTGAACTGCGGTCGACTACATGGGAGTCCAGCGACATAGCCATTATGCCAACTGCTGGTTCCCACTAAATAAATTCTTAAAAATAATAAAAATAGAGGCCAGCAGGTGGCATGGTGGTTAGAGGCACTGGATTCCCACATGGCCAGTCATGGTCTGAGTCCCGGACCTGATTATTTGTTTTCTCACTTTCTCTTTCTCTCTGTCTCTCTGGTCAAATTTAAATAATAACAAGTGGAATTAAATAAATAAATAATTCTTTTTTAAAAAAACAAACAAAAATAATGCAATGATAATACTGATGACTAGCTAGTATTCCCATGGGAAATAAATATTTAGTTCCTATATTTTAATATAAAATAGCTACTAGAAAAACAAGTTAATTATCCTTAAACATAAGCTGTTTATATAAAGCTCTACTGACATTCAAATAATTATGAGAACAATATTCATAGTAATTGATTTAAAACAATCATTTTAAGCCAAAATAAATACTTCTAATGACACAATGAAGTCCAAAGTTATCTAAATTTTAGAATTTTTTTTTTTGGGGGGAGAGGTTTTTGCTATAGGTGCACTTGCAGAAAGCCAGAGAAAGACAGAGAAACAGAAAACAAGAAATCACCTCCCACGGGGGATGGCCACACCACAATCCCTTCTCCTCCATTCTCCACTCAGGATCTTAGGTACACATGCAACACACCCGGCATGAGTTTAAAGCCACCGGGTCCAGGACTCGAACTGCAGTCAACTACATGGGAGTCCAGCAACATAACCATAATGCCAACTGCTGGTCCTTAAATTTTAGAATTTTTAATTTTGAGAAAAAAAGAAGAAATTACAGGCTTCAATAATTTATCTATTACTCGAGACCAGCAGATGGCATGGTGGTTAGGGGCTTTGAATTCCCACATGGCTGACTGTGATCCGAGTCCTGGACCCAACAGCTTGCTTTCTCACTTTCTCTCTCTCTTGCTCTCTCTCACTTTTGCTCTCTCACTAGTCAAACTCAAATAAATAAATAAATAAAGTTAAATAAAACAATAATTTATTACTTTAAAATTATCCTTCATAAATGAAATATCTAAGTTCACTACAGAAAATTACAATGCAATGCTTACTTTAAAAAATAGAAGTATTTACATTTTTCTGATAAGATTATACTAGAGAAAGTATAAAGAGTTTTAGATGTGCTTATATGCACTGGACTCAAGATGCCCTCTTCATGCACATTGGAAAGGAGAAATGGCTGATCCTTTTGAACATAGGTATTCAAAGTGGGTTCAAACTATCTACCAGGTCACCTCTGTCAAAGGACAAGTGCCACTTCTTGCAGGATATGCTGTCTTGCAAATCTCTGCATCCTTGCGACATTTAGTCTACAGAAAGTCTCAACAGGTATGTGATGATATTTTGAATACTTTATTTATCTTACTAATATTTTCTGATTTTTTTCCTACTGAAAACAAATCAGAAAATTCTTTTCATCTTCATCTGAGAAAAATAATCTTGAGCTATTACTTTGGGTCATCAGCTCATACAAGGCAATAGACAATGTAAATAGACTGGCTTATTGACAATGCTTCCATGGGGGGCTAGAGTTAAATGAGAGATTTGAGAAAAACAGTGTTACAAATACCAAAATACTCAGGTACAGACATAATTATCCCATAGTGTGAGGTATTTGGCAGGGTAATGTGTAGAATTTTTTCAATTAACCCTATCTAATTTCCAAATATTTCCATTTTTGAATAATGCATTCATACCACAATTCCTCAGAGTCTAAAAGAGCAAAAATAAGCTCAATATGTCATTGCTCTCTTGATTCTCCTGTAAAATATGCTGAACATACTAAAACTTGAATCAATTCTTATTAGATATAACTCTAATCCATTTTCTTCATTAATAACTAAAGAAGAAAATGGCACAAAAATTCCCATATATTCTAGAGATGTTATGATTTTAACTACACAGAGGCAAAAATATCTCTCAGTCCCCTAATTCCATTTCAGAGGTGTCATCAGTATAAACAATATGTAATAGGAGTTAACATATAAATATAATGATACATTTCTTTATTTGAAGTAGAGTAATTGCTTTTCAAATCTCAAAATTTTCTACTTGTAAAACAAAAATCTCTTCCTCCTGAAGCAGATCATCCACAAAACACAATCATGACTTAAAATCAGAAATAAACAAAGCTTTCCAAAGATGACATAAAATATACTCAAAGGCATATACTGACAGATTCAAAGCCAGAAAGCAATTTATTATTTTTGGGGGGGAGAGGTTTTTGCTACGGGGCACGTGCACTCACCAGAGAGACAGAGAGAGAGACAGAAAAGTGAGAAATCACTCCCCAGGGGGAATGGTGACACCGCAATCCCTTCTCCTCCCGGGATCTTGGGCAAGCACGTACACACACCCGGTATGAGTTTAAGCCACCGAGTCCGGGATTCAAATCATGGTCGACTACATGGGAGTCCAGCAACATAGCCATTCCGCTAACTGCTGGTCCCCAGAAAGCAATTTGGGGGTGGGGGGGCGGGGCAAGAAAATCAGGTAGCTGATACTTAACAATTGTAATAGTTACAAATTAGAAAATAGTCCATAACATGCTGCTGATCCTAATTTAATTCTCTCAAACCTAATTTAATTCTCTCAATTCGCTTGTCACAAGTATGACTGAAAAATCTAACAGACTACAAAAGAAAAAATTTATCATAGGTGTTTTTCAATGTATTTACAAAGCTGAACAAAAGTAGCACTGCTAATCAGAATTCCTAGTTATGACCCTGCAAGCTTGCAATAGACAAATGAAAAGCCTGAAGCTACCACTATTATTATTCATTGTCAAGCATTAAAATGAAAAATACAGTAACTTTGTTTTCAATCAATAAAACAGTTTGAATGCACCAGAAAAGCCATGGCTTCTGCTAAAACAAGAATAGGTACAGTTATGTAGAATTCAATATTTTTGTCATCAGACAGAAAAGAAACCCAGCAATACCTTCATTTTTCTTAAAATAAGTAATGTTAACTCTCAATATTTTAAACCACATATTATGCTTATGCACTTTTTACATCATTTATAGAAATGTGATTAGAAATCCTTCTATTAGGCCAGCCCATAGTGTGGTGGTTAAGGCACTGGATCCCACATAGTTAACTGTGAGGTGGGAGTCCTGGACCCAACACCTTAAAAAATATGCTGGACACGTGTGCGTGCATGCCCAAAACCACAAGAAGAGAATGGACGAAAGGGGATTACAGCATGGCCATCACCACTGGGGTACGATTTCTCATTTTCTCTCTGTCTCTCTATGACTCTTTCACAAATGTACATGCCCTATAGCAAAAAATAAATAAAATAAAATAAAATAAAATAAAGAGAAAATGAATGCTTCTGTTAGTTATATATAACTATTTACCTTTGAAATCTTGAAATACTTTATGCCAAATTGTTAAAAGAGCGTGATAAAAAAAAATCACTATGCAATGTTAATGCATTACTAAGGTAAGGCTCTAATTAGACAACAAAGTCCAAATTCTGCAACTCACTAGCTCAAGACTCTTGGCCATGTTTGTTAAAGCCTTCTAAGCCTCAGTTTCTATTTCTTTCTTTCACTTCTTTTTTTTTTTCTTTTTTTTTTTAAGATCTTCTATGGGGTGCATATACTTCCCAAAGAGAGGACACAGAGAGAGAGAGAAAGTAAGAAAGCACCCACCCCAGGGGGAATGGCCAAACTTCAATCTCTTCTCCTCTCAGGACTTTGGATATGCATACATGTGTTCCCAATGTGTTTTTCAAGCTACACAGTCCAAGACTTAATGGATTGTCCCACAGTTAGCTATGTGGGATCCAGCTCCTTAACCACCGCACCACCCCTTCTCCCCTAGATCTGTTTCTTCAACCTTAAATTTTAGGTTTTGAGAATAGGCAGTGATGCATTTTGCATAATACCTGACCTCTTGCCTATCAATACATATTTTATTTACTGCTCACTTTCAAACTAGTGAACAAAAATATCACAAAAATCAAACCATTCCTTAAACTTCAAATATCTTCAAAAGAGTCACCTTTTTTTTTTTTTCCTTGCCAGTGGGCATGTGCATTTGTAAGACAGACAGAGCAAAAACACATGTACTTCAGTGGTCACGCCACAATCCCTTTTCCTCCATTCTCTATCTCATCAGATTTTTCTACCTACAGGTATACAAAAGCTACCGTGTACTTTAGGTCACCAAGGCTCGAACTTGAAAGATAATTGGCCATCTGGGATCTGGCTCCCTTAACCACTATGCCATTGTTTGGCCCCAAAAGCAATAGTCACCTTTGAAAACACCTCGGGTTGTAATTCAAAAAGTCATTTCTTCCAGATGTGTATTTAAACCAAACCTGAAAACTGATCAAGTCTTTTATCTCTGTACTACTTCTTACTATCAAAGGAGAAAGAGAAGGCACCCAATCTAAATCTACACATGAAAAAAATTCAGGTATGAAAGAAATGAACTTCAAATTATGCATGTATAAAAATATCTTCAGCCAGAGTATGATCAGGCTGAAAGAAAACAATGACCTCTCACAGACTATTGGTTGTTGGAAAATCATGACCTATCTTTGCATAGAAAAATACGTCATGACTTTTCCAGCAACACAGTAATAAGTATTTTCTGGGCATTCCTAAAGCTTAAACATAAGTATGTGCGTAACAATCTACTGTAACTCAGAAATATCACAAGGACTCAGGTAAACACACAGACAACTCTGTTAAAGGCAAAGGGCAAGGCAACCATAAAGGTTTCTGATTTCCTTCAGACTAATGCTGAACCAGGCTAATGCTGATTTCCTTCAGGTTCCTTGCTGAACCAGGAAGAAGGGGAGCAGGTGCAGATGTGTGCAACCTGGGTCACAGGTCAAATTTCATACCATTTGCTAGCAGCCCACGAGTTATTCTGACAACTCAATAAATGTAGCTACATAAGTACTAAGAACAGACAGAGAAAAGGAGCCTGTAACTGCAAGTGCCTGCATGCCCCAGTTTGCCAGTCAGTCCTAAATATTCCATAAGACACATTTAATCGGCAGAAGTAAGAATTTTCTTTTTATCACAATAATGTTTGGGGCTGACCCCACAGCACAGTGGTTAATACTAACTAAATCAAACATGGTCAACTGCAGTTCTAATCCCAGCCCCAGCAGCTTGAAAAGCATGACAAGAAGGCATCAGCAGATGGTGTAATGATTACATCGCTAGACTCCCATGTAGTCAATTGCAGTCTGACTCAAACCTCATGCTGGGCGCCTGTGCGTGCATTCCCAAAATGTGCATTCCCGAAATCCCTAGAGGACAGCGGAGGAGAAGGGATTGCAATAGGGCCATCCCAAATGGGGGGTGATTTCTCGCTTTCTGTCTGTTTCTCCAACAAGCTTATGTGCCCTATAGCAAAAAATCTCTCAAAGGAAGGAAGGAAGGAAGGAAGGAAGGAAGGAAGGCAGGCAGGCAGGCAGGCAGGCAGACATGCCAAGCATATATCCATGCATTCCCAAAATCCAAACACAGGAGAGAAATGGAGGAGAAGGGATTGTGACATGACCATGCCCCATTAAGAAGGTGTTTTCTGTCACTCTCTATCACTGGCAAGAGCCTGTATCCTCTGGCAATAAAATAAATAACTTTAAAATGATTTTTGTTGTTGTTGGTGGTGTTATCAGGCGCATAAACTCACCAGAGAGAGACAGGAAGAGAAAGTGTGAAATCACCCTCCAAGGGGGATGGCCATTTTAAGCCCTGGAGACTCTTAACAGATAACACTAACTCAGAAAACCATGTTATGATTTAGAAATCCATAATAAAAATCCAAAGCACAGGCTTGCCAATGAATAATGAGTACTTTAGGAAAGCTTTCAATGAGAGTCAAGAAAAACAGAGGTTAAAAGCTTAGATTCTGGGATCTGCATTAAGGATCTACCTCTCATTAGCTATGAGCTCTAATGTATTAGGTCGTCAGGAAAGTCATGACAAATTTTTCTGTTTTTCTATGCAAAAATGCATCATGATTTTCCCAACAACACAATATCTTCATTCCCTCATTCATAAAGTGGTAATAATAATCAAAACTGCTTCATATGGTTACTTTGAGAATTAAATAAAACATGTCAAGTACTTAGCACTAAGTCTAGCACATACAAAAGGTTCAATAAATACTACTCTTTATTAGTACTAGTCTATTCCCTTGCTGTGGGCATAGTTACTTCCTCCTTTAAGTAAACAAGTATACATTCTGACTGAACAGTTCACATGTGTGAGGTACTACTGGTTCATTCTCAGTTATGTGTGTGACCCACCCTTTCCCTTTCACCCTCTCTCTTTTGCTCATCCTTAACTCCAGAAATTGCATATCCCAAATTATAAAAGGGTATAAACCAAAACTTTACACAAAAAACCTTCAATTCAAATCAAAGAATCAATGAAAAGGCCTACTTTGGGGGCGGAGGCATGGGCGGACTTAGGAGGGGAGGATCAAATATGATATTGCATACCATAATGATAAAAACAAATAAACAAAACCACAATTGTGGCTGGCTCCATGACCTGGTGGTTAAGGTAGCCAAATCCCAGACGGCCAACCACTCTGTCAGAGTCCTAAACCTGGCAGCTTAAGAAATAGGCCAGGTACATACGCATGTGTGCCCAAAATCCTGAAAGAAGAGAGAAATGGAGAAGGGATTGTGATATGACCATACCTCATGGGGGAATGCTTTTCCCCGGGGGGGGGGGGGGGAGTGCTTTCTCCTCTCCTTTTCTCTCCCTCTCTAACTAGAATACATGTCCTCTAGCAAAAACAGAAACAAAAACTAAAACAAAACATCACAATCATAAGGGTTTTATTTATCTTTGAGGTTCTTAACCACTCCCTTACAACACTTCTCCATCATTCAGTAAAGCTAATAAATAATGAATGCTCTCCTTTGAAACAGCTTTGATGATGATATGGCTGGTTAATTAAGTATCCTAAGTGATTAAGTCTTTTAGGGCATTTTATTCAAAAGAAAAGCAATATAAATACCTTTGGTGCCACTGCTTAATTTTACCCTCTTTCTTTTGCCCAGACCTTGACTCCCATCCTGATCCTCCTGAAGGAAAACAAAATTAGCATTACAGTCATATTCAAACATTTACACATTTTATACAAATATGAATGTGCTTATAAATTATGTTAAACATATATAACATTTATATACTATTTTTAAAAAGTAATTTATTTAATTGTATTCATCACGGTTATTTTTTAAATTTGACCAGAAAGAGACAGAGAGAGAAGAAAAGTGAGAAAGCAAGTCATCAGGCCCAGGACTCGAACCATGGTCAGTCATATGGGAGTCCAGCACCTTAACTGCCATGCCACCTGCCTGCCCTTGCAATATTTATACATATATTAATCAACATATATTATTACTTGTATCTGTTTGCTGTAATAAAATATCTTTTCATGCTTCTAATTTTAATTAAAATATATAGTGAGATGTCCTTAATACTAAAATACAAGAGCTCTTAAATATAGTCTGTGCTTCTAATGGGAGGCTTGTAAACACTCCAAAATGTCAAAATTAAAATTTTCCTAATCTTGGCCCAGTAGATGGCATGGTTAAGGCACTGGATCCCACTTGGTTGACTGCGTGGTTGGAGTTCCAGACACAGTGGCTTGAAAAACACACCAGGCACTTGTGCATGCAGGCCCAAAATTCCAAGAGGAGAATGGAGGAGAAGGGACTGTGATGTGGTCATCCCTACTGGGGAGTAATTTTTCACCTTCCCCTTCTGTCTCTGTCAAGCAAGTACATACACATTATAGCAAAAAACTAAAAACAAAACAAAAAACTCTCATAAATATAACATCAAATGCACAAAGCAGTCAAAAGGGGAAAAGAAAGGTTATCAAGAAAGTAGAAAAGGGAAAAGATCTAAAACAATACATCGTGTAAGGGCTTTGAAGAGTCTAAGATAAACAAAATGGGTTCAAGAAATCAAATTCTGAAAAAATAAGCACAACATATTAGAAGTTGGACTTGACAATTAAAAATTAATAATAAAGGATAACCCTGTAACCCAGTGAGTAAGAAGGTGGATCCCACATGGCTGACTGCAGTTTGAACCCAGATTCAGCAGCATGAGAAACACCCTGGGCCCATGTGTGTATGCCCATGTTTCTGACAGAAAGAATAAATGGAGGAAAGAGACTACAGTGTGACCATGCCCCACAGGGGGGAGAGGTTTCTGTATCTTACACACACACACACCCTCTAGTAATTAAAAATAATAATAGTAATAAACTAGAATATACTTAGGGGAAAAAAAAAGTCCATGAAGAAAATACAGGCATTTCTGTTCATATATGATACATGCC
Source organism: Tupaia belangeri chinensis (assembly GCF_000334495.1). Lineage (NCBI taxonomy): Eukaryota > Metazoa > Chordata > Mammalia > Scandentia > Tupaiidae > Tupaia > Tupaia belangeri. Next base: position 2,964,735 of record NW_006159514.1, read on the forward strand.
TTCCTCAAATACCTCACACTAAAAGTAACAAGGCTTATAGAGGAAAAAGGGTAAGAGGCAGACCACTCACAATCTATTTAAGTTTGTATCCAGAGAAGTAACAAAAGCAACAATGGAGAAATCATTTGTATGCCCAGGCAAAACGTCTTGTAAGGGGTGCTATGAGGCTGTCTCAGGGGATGTTAGCACTGCACAACAAAGAGTGGGAAAGCTAACCACTGAGAAAATGCAGAAGGAAGAGGAGTAGTCTGCCACTTATAAGACCAAGATGAAGCTAGGGGTGCACTTCTTGGGAGGGAGCCCTAAGTGTGAGTAGTCATTTCTAATTTCCTTAAAAGATTGCCAAAAGGGCTTCCGTTGTTTTTGCGGCAGACCCCAAGATATTCCTCACCATCTAACAGCTGTGATTCTATACAAATATCACAGTTCTCCTAAACCAGAGAATATGCATCAACTTCCATGTTATACTGACATCATCCCCTACTTTCCATGCGCATATGAGCCAACTGGCAATACAAAGACATCCCTGATAGGGTAATTGTGGCACAATCGGTCAAGCTAACATTGGAGTAGGTAGAAGGACAGGACTGTTCTGTAAATTCCCAGATACTTCCTCAGTTACAACTATCAAATCTCCAAAGCAGAAAAGTAGCCTCAGCTTCATGCCACAGCTCTACTTATGTAGCTTCCTTGCCCTATACATCATAGCCTTAACTTTGGGCTTCTCTACAGTCCTTTGTCCATCCTTAGGGCTATTTTCTGAGGATTTCCAGATCTACCACTTTACTCAATCATTCAGTAATTACTGAGCAACTCCAACATGCCCTCCTTGTCAATCACCGCATTTGCCAGGACTCTGTGTCCACCCATGAACAACACTCCCCTGTTCTACTGTCCTCATCTGCCCCTGGAGAAACTCACCAGAATAAAATCTAGATGCTTATAAGTCAGAAGACAGACACAAAATGTAAAACTATGCCATAGGACCCAGTAAGTTCAGAAGTTTGAGACTTCAGCAAATAGCCATTTATAAAATCGTTCTCCCATACCTGAGAAAAAAGGCAAACTTGGAAAAATATGCTACATCCCAGATTAGGATTACTTTATAATTTTGTATATAAATTTCCTACGAAAAAGGTGCACTAGATCAAGGAATAGTCCCAAAAATACGAAGTTCTATAAAGGTCTTAGCCTTGATTCTTAAAGGACAAGTGGAATTGGCCAAGTAAAGGAAGAGAAAATCATTCCAAAAAGGGAAGACAGCCTGAGCAAAGATACAAAGACAAAAGTTGAGACACATGAACCACCGAGTTGAGCTTGACACAACAGTATATATCAAACATGGCTAGGAAGAGAGATTATCTCCATCTGAATTAGTGGAAACATAGTTGAGTACTACAACTTTCCTGAATGGCAATTTTGCAAAATATATGTTCATCTTTGGAACAGAAATTATAAATCTGAAAAGTTATCCTAAAGAAATAATCAGTGGGCCAGCAGGTGGCATGGTGGTTGAGGCGCTGGACTCCCACATGTCCAATCATGGTTCCAGCCCTGGACCTTTCTCACTTTCTCTTTTTAGTGACTGCCTGTGCCAAATTTAAAATAATAATAACGATGATTATAAATAAAATTAAATAATTCTTTTTAAAAAGGAAAAGAAATCATCAGACAAGTGCATAGGGATTACATGCATAACTATTCATTACAACATAATTTGTAAGAGCAAAAAAATTACTTATAACAGAAGAGAATTAGGTAAATAAATCACAACACACCTGTTATCATATGAACAAAAACAATCCTAGTGCTCTATAGTCATTGTGAACAGATAAGATATCCAAAATTACTATTATACCTTAGTAAATAAATTTAAAAACATGGTATATAGAATGGCATAGAATGAGAAACTTTCTAAGTATTGAAAATATATGCAAATAAAATCTGTTAATATACTCCTTGACATATATGTTCAAAACAATCATTAGGAAAAAAGATAAGCTACAGAAGAGAATATATAGCATGAAACCACTAAAATATATATAAAATCAATTAGAATACTTCCAATGGATAGAATTATAGGTAATTATTAGGTTGTCAGGGAAAGTCATGACACATTTTTCTATGCAACATAGAAACCCAATATATACCTTTTGCTTAATATTTACTTTTTTTATCTATTTAATAACATGATTATACTTTCAAGTTATTAAATATTACTTTTAAATACAAGTCTGACTTTCAATCCCACCTGCAACAATCTGCTGAATATAATGAATAATGATAATGAATCTGAGTACCATATTTTTATTTTTAGAAAGAACAATACTTTTGGGACCAGCAGATGGCATAATGGTTACATTGCTGGACTCCCACACAGTCAACTGCAGGTCAAGTCCCAGATCCGGTGGCTTAAAACTCACACCAGGTGTGTGTTTGTGCATGGCTAAAATCCTAAGAAGAGAATGGAAGATAAGGGATTGTGGCATGGCCATCCACCCTGGGAGTGCTTACACACACACACACACACAATCTCCAGCAAGTGCACACACCATCTGGCAAATTTTTTAAAAAGGAAGAAAGTGAAAGTTAAAAGAGATATCATGTAGAAATAAAAATAAAAATCTTTCTAGAGGGAAAAATTGTTAAATGTGTAAAAGTAATAGTATTTACAATATTGAAAAGAACTTCCTAATAATTAAGATTTATCATACCAATGAATAAGTTACCTCACAAACTAGGTAAGCTCTCCACCACTGGAAGTGTTCACAACGCGGCTTACCAACTGTTTTTTTTTTTTTTTTTTTTTTTGATTTTTTTTCTTTTTTTTTTTTTTTTTTTTTGAGAGATTTTCGCTATAGGGCACGTGCGCTCTGACCAGACAGACAGAGAGAGACATAGAGACAGAAAGCAAGAAATCACCCCCCAGGGGGGATGGCCACGCCGCAATCCCTTCTCCTCCATTCTCCTCTCGGGATCTTGGGCACGCATGCACACGCGCCCAGCGTGAGTTTTAAAGCCACCGGTTCCTGGACGTGAACCGTGGTCGACTACGTGGGAGTCCAGCGACATAGCCATTACGCTAACTGCTGGTTCCTCCAACTGTTGAGATGTTGTAAAATCAACTCCTGTGCTGCAAAAGAGTACACCGCGTAGTTCTAAGGACTTTGGCACCAAAAGTATAAGTGACTCCCCATTCTACACTTCTATGATAACAAATTAAAATTAAACCTTATATCCCCTAAAGTTAAATTAGCTTTTTCTTTGACCTATTCACTTATGAAAAGCATCTCTGACTTTCAATTTCAATAATCTTACTTTTGCTACAAGTTTTGGCAAATTAGCTTTTACTATTCATTTGGATTCTTAAATAAAGGCACGAATATTCACTGCATATCTACACAGTAACTTATTTTATTTTGTTAAGTGATTATTTCTCATTTAGTAAGAGCATCCAGAAAAAAAAAAAGACTAGAAGCAAGCAAATTTAATAAACAACGGCTATCCCTGAATGGCAAGGTTAAAAATTGATGTTTCTTTTTTATAATTTCTATTTTTCAATTTTTCCACACATTCATATTGCCATAATTACACAGAAGAAAAGTTCTTCATAAAATTACTTCATTTGAATTAACAGCTAGCTATCTCTAGTCAGACATTAATGATCTGGTCACTGCACACAGATAAATGGATACTGTTTATGATAATAACCACAGTGAATACAAACTTTCCTTGAAAAGTTACCTTGATCTAAAAGATCCTACTCCCTCTCAGAAACTCTCTATATAGAAGCTCTTATACTATATAATACTGGAGATATTTATCTTTTGAACTGAATTCTGGTAGTCATAAATTGAAACAAAAAAGAGTAAGTATAAATTTTAAAATATGTTATGTTCTTATTTTTGGTTCCATACAATACAAACAACATGTTCTTATTTAATATGAGCTACACAAAAAAAGACTAAGAAGTAGTAGTATAAAGAATGTCGTGTGTATTAATAGCACTGCTGAGTACATAATGTTCTGCTGCTACTCTAGGGACAGCAGGGAAAAATAACAGACAACTTGTATGAATAAAATGAAACAGACTAATACATTCAAATAAAACTCTGAAAATAGAAGAAATCTTACTGCTATTATTGTTTCAAATCTGTTTCTTCATTTTTAAAATGGAGTGGTTGAATTAGATTACATCTACAGTCTCTTCCAATTCTGATTTCTAACTTAAAATATTTCTTAATTGTTACAATCCTCTTTCTGAAATAGTAATCGAGATATCACTACTCTTTTCTCCTTATCCTATCTTTCTTTATATACAATTTTTTAAACTACAAGAATAAAATCATGAAGTGTTTGTTTGCTTAATAATTCCAAGGGCCTATAAAGCAAGGGTGTAGAAATTCAAATTTCTTAATTGTATTTAACTCTTCACTCAATTCCAAATATAAATACTAAAATAAATATACCATTTGTTCCTACAAAAAACAATAATAAATTCAGCATGGCTTTGAAAGTCTTAGTGAAGGGGCCAGCAGATGGTACAGCAGCTATGTTGCTGCACTTCCAAATGGCTGACTACAGTGAGAGTCCTGGACCCAGTGGCTTGAAAATCACACCAGAGGTGTGCACATGCATGTCCCAGATCTGGGAGAATAGAGAAGGGCAACATGGCCATCCCCTCTGGGGGGTGATTCTTAACGTTCCTCCTCACTTGCTCGCTTGCTCTTTCTCTCATAAGCACATATGCCCTAAGGCAAAAAACTCTTAAAAAAAGTCTTAGCAAAATTATTAAATGGCATAAAACAGTCATTTGTTCAAAGACATCTGTATCTAGGTACTCTTTCTCATACTCTTTCCATCTATCTCCATCTATTCCCTCCTTATTCTACCTATTCCACTCTTCATTAAATTAAATTTTTTTTAATCTTTGGTTTTTGCTTTTGTTAAAAGGTGAATGCACTCACCAGGGAGAAACACAAAGACAGAAAGAGAGAAAATGAGAAATCAGCCCCCAGGGAGAAGGCCAAGCCACAATCCTCTCTCCTTCTAGTCTCCTTTCAGGATTTTAGGCATACATGCACACACACCTGGTGTGATTTTCAACCCAACAGGTCCAGAACTAAAATCACACAGGTAGCCATGTAGGATCCAGTGTCTGAACCTCCACACCACCTGTTGGCCCTTAAATGATTTTAAGTAAAATGAGGAGACTTTAAAATATTCATTAAAAAATAGAATTAAAGTACGAGTTTATTTTGGAAAAAAAAATTTGAGACCTATGCATTTTTATTTTAATTTCCTGGAGGGTGCATACATTCAACCAGAGAGACACAGAGAGAAGGAAACAGAGAAAGCATCCCTCAATGGGGCATGGTCTTGCCACATTCCCTTCTCCTTCATTTCTCCACCCTGTCAGGATTTCAGCCATACATGCACATGTGCCTGGAATGCTTTTTAAGCCACCATGGTCAGGACTCAAACTGTGTAGCCAACCATGTGAAATCCAGCTCCCTTAACCAGTAAGCCACAGAAGAGGTCCTGGAGTTTTTTTAATAATACACATTTTCCATGAATTTTTACATATAATTTTCTTGTATATGTCAAAATACGCTTTGAAAAGAATAAAAGTACAATACAATGTCATTAGTTTTTAAGTTGGAGAGTGGAAATTCATAGTTCTCTCTAAATAAATCACACTAAAATTCAATTATTACGTCATCAGAAAAGTCATGACACATTTTTGCATAGAATGCATGACTTTTTTTTAATAAAAAGAATTGTATTTACTTAGAAGCATTCAGAATGTCAACAAAACAGCTGCAACTTTTTTTTTTGCAATTACAGAGAGGTATTCAGTTAACAGAATAACAATTATTTTGTATAAGCTACATCAGAGACAACTGAAGATGAAGAAACTACCATCCCCATATATAACTAGTTTGTGCTGTGCCCGAACAAGAACCTGCTTTAAATTTCCATGCCAATTTACAACCCCCATACTGTACCAGGCAAGGTTAGTGGCTATTGAAAATACCACCAGGACAGGGCTATCTAAAGACACATTCGGTAGTGTGTTAACTATACAAAAAAAGACACTGTACACATGACTTTTCAGACAATTCAGAAATTTGCTTTTGGCTGATGCTATCTAGCCCCAAGTAAAAATGTTTTTTTCTATGTAGGCCACTGATCCTAATAAAATAATGTTTTTTATTACCATGATACTTTTCCATACTTTTTACTTTAAATATGTTTGTGACTTTTATCATCAGTAAGAAATACAACCTATTAAAATGTAAGATATATGCATATCCTATGACCTAGTAATTCCACATCTTATAGAACTATTTGCACATCTGTACAAAAGAAATGGAAGCACTGTATCTTTTAACAAAAATAGGAAATTAAGGGAACCAGCAGTTGGCGTAATGGCTATGTTGCTGGACTCCCACGTAGTCAACTGCAGTTCGAGTCCCGGACCCGGTGGCTTAAAAAAACTCACGCCGGGCATGTGTGCGTACGTGCCCAAGATCCCGAGAGAAGAATGAAGGAGAAGAGATTGCGGCATGACTATCCCCCCTGGGGGGTGATTTCTTGCTTTCTGTCTCTACGTCTCTCTCTGTCTCTCCAACAAGTGCACATGCCTTACAGAAAAAAATCTCTCTTTAAAAAAAAAATAGTTATGGGGCCGGCAGGTGGCATGGTGATTGAGGCACTGGACTCCCACATGGCCGACCAGGGTTTGAGTTCTGGATCTAGTGACTTGCTTTCTCACTTTCTCTTTCTCTCTATGTATGTCTCCCTCTGGTCAAATTAAAATAAATGGATGAATAAATAAAATAAATAATTCTTTAAAAAAAGAAACCAATTGAATAAACTGTAGTTCATTCACAAAGCAGAATACTTTACAGCACATGAAAACAACAGAGTATTGACAAAGATGAATTTACACTACATATTAAAAGTAAATAAAAACAAGTCACTAGGGGCTGGCAGGTGGTGTGGTGGTTAAGGGTGCTGGACTCCCACATGGCCAACTTGCAGTTCGAGTCTCAAACTTGGCGGCTTCCTTTCTCACTTCCCCTCTCTCTCTCTCTCTCTCTCTCTCTCTCTCTTTCTCTCTCTTTCTCTATCCTTCTCTAGTCAAATTTAAATAAATAAATAAAGTAAAATAAAAAAGAATTCTTTTTAAAAAATGGCAGGTCACTAAATAATGTAACTTTCTTTACTCTCACACACATACACACTTCTACAAACATTTACTTAGCTACATAGCACAGATCTCTCAAAGACACCATACTATTAACTGCAGATACCCAGGGGAGGGACTATCATTAAGAAGGGCAGAATAGACTTATTTTATCTAAACTGTCCAGTAAAATAACTACAATGTACTTGTATACTATACTACATTATGTTAGTAATCTTTAATTTTTAAAAAATAAGTTTGTCTTTAAACCATGTTTTAGTAAATTAGTTCCTCTAGAAAGATCACATTAATTCCTATAGTATGACTCACAACAGCTCAAAAAATTCAAATACTAGGATTGAAAACATATATCAAGAGTCAAATTGTGCCTGGTCCACAATAAATAGATACATCAGGAACCAGCAGTTAGCGTAATGGCTATGTCGCTGGACTCCCACGTAGTCGACCGCGGTTCGTGTCCCAGACCAGGTGGCTTAAAACTCACGCCGGGTGCATGTGCATGCATGCCCAAGATCCCGAGAGGAGAATGGAGGAGAAGGGATTGCGGCGTGGCCATCCCCCCTGGGGGGTGATTTCTCGCTTTCTGTCTCTATGTCTCTCTCTGTCTGTCTAGCGAGCGCACGCGCCCTACAGTGAAAATCTCTCCAAAAAGAAAAAAAAAAACACAATAGATAGATACATAGATGATAGATGGATACCTCAGAGGAGATAAAAAAATAAATATTATATATATTTTATACATATTTTATCTATTTTACCTATATTATATGTGTGTGTATCTCCTTTAATTATCTCTCTCTCTCTTTTTTTAATGCCCAAGGGCATATGAACTCACTAGAGAGAGAAGCAGAACAAAAGGGGGAAAGAGAAAGCAATCCCAAATGTAATATAATCACACTACAATTCTCTCTGCTCTATTTCTCCACTCAGTCAGGATTTGGGGCGTGCTCGCACACATGCCTGGTGTGTTTTTTAATCTACCAGGACCAGAATTACAACTACACAACTGCCCATGTGGGATCTGGCTCCCTTAACCAGCCACCAAGCCACCCTGCCCCCTTAATTCTAACATTAGAATTATCATCATTTCACAAGGAAATTGATGTTCAAAAGTTAAATAACTTGGCAAGAAGTATAAACATATTATCAGACAGGATGCAAACAAGTGTGCACTCTCAAGCTAAAGTTCTTTCCAATATAAGATTATGCCACCTTGCGGAGTAGATGAAGAATTCATCACATAGCAAAGACAAGCAAATGATGTTTTGCTCTTTCTGTCATCTTGATGCCTATTCCCAGCAGGAACAGGACTTCTCAAGGTGACAATGTCTGGAAGACTGTGGTCCAAGGTCATTTTGTTGGCTACAGCAGGATCTCAGGAACCAAAGTTGAAGATGTTTACCCAAGATGAAACGTAATTCCACTTGGGTAAGAGGTGTGCTTATGTGTACAAAGCAAAAACTAACAAAGTGACTCCTGGTGGCAAATCAAACAAAACCAGAGTAATCTGGGAAAAGGTTACGCATGCCCATGCAAACAGTGACATGGTTCGAGTCAAATTTCAAATCAACTACCCCACAAAGGCCACTGGACAAAGAATGCACGTAATACTGTCCCCTTCAAGGATTTAAAATAATGAAAAGTAAATAAATAAAAATGGATTCATGCTCTTATGTTAAAACAAAGGGGGGGGGTTGTTCTGTTTCTCCTAAAGAAAACCTAAGGAAGTCACCCCTTTAACTAAACAACTCTACTTCCAATTCTGAGGTTTTAAAATGCCTAAGTGATCACATTTTTATCCCATCAGGAAATGTGATAAATACATGAATTACACAAAGTATTTTTAAATAGAACAAAAGCTGAATTATAAATTATTATTTAGGGCCCGGTGGGTGGCATAGTGGTTAAGGGCGCTGGACTCTCCCACATGGCCGATCGTGGCTCGAGTCCCGGGCCTGGTGGCTTGCTGTCTCAGTTTCTCTCTCTCTCTCTCTCTCTCTCTCACTCACTCACTCACTCACTCTCTCTCTCTCTCTCTCTCTCTCTCTCTCTCTGGTCAAATTTTAAAAACAAACAAATAAAGTTAAATAAAATCATTCTTTAAAAAATATTTCTTAAATTATTAAAGGTCAGAGAGCCTAAATTACTTATAAATATGTAAGTTAAATACACATTACATGATTTTTTTTTACACACTGCATGTTCTAAATAAATCTTCTCAGCTATCATAAAAGCAGCATAGAACAGGGGCTAAAATAAAGTATTTTAAAATTGTCACTATCAAAAAGTATTTACCAGATCAGTCACTTTGGTCTAGTGGTTAAAGGAACCAGATCCCATGTGGCCAACCATGTGGTTCAAATCCCTGTCCTGGTGACTTGCAAAAGCACGCCAGGTGCTTCTGCATGCATACCTAAAATCCTGATGAAATTGAAAAATGAAAGAGAAGGGATTGTGGCATCACTATGCCCCATTGGGAAGATGCTTTCTCCTTCTCCCTATTATCTGTCTCTGTCTCTCTCTGTTGAGAGATCACATCATCAGGCAAAACAGGAAAAAATAAAATATTTACTATGCAGTCATAATGATTCACAATAATACTTAAGAAACAAATGATTACACAAAATATATTTTATACACAGAAGTTGTTGAAACAGACTCTACAAAGAATGAACACAACAGGGGCCAGCAGGTGGCATAGTGATTAAGGTGCTGGACTCCCACATGGTCGTAGTTCAAGTCTCAGACCTGGTGGCTTGCTTGCTCTCTCTCTCTTTCTGTTTCTCTCTGGTGAGTACACATGACTTACAAGTTAATAATAATTAATTTTTTTAAAAAAAGAATGAACACAAGAACCAGAAGGACCTAAAAAAAAAAGCAATGGGTAGTAAACCAAAAAGCTCCCAATTCCAATTCCTCTACCATAAAAATTTATTTTGTTGTTGTTGTTAGTTTTATGCTATGGGGCATGTGTGGTCACTAGAGACAGAAAGAAAGAAAGATGAAAGTGAGAAATCAGCCCCTGGGGGGACAACCAGGTCACAATCCTTTCACCTTCATTTTCCTCTCTAGACTTTGGGCATGCCCACGTTCATGCCCAGTGTTTTTTTCAAGCCACCAGGTCTGGGACTCAAACCAAGGAGTTGGCCGTGTAGGAACCAGGGTCTTAATCACCATGCCACCTGCTAGCCCTAGAAATTACACTTAAGTGGAATTTGAAAGCCATTCTTTCTCTCTCTCTCTCTCTCTCTCTCACACACACACACGTGTCCCACATTGTTGTAATATAGTCATGTACAATTAAATTCTCCATCAGAAATTTAAAAGCTAATTTAGAGAGTTCAGACTAAGACAAAAATGACTGTTACTTCTTTTGTAAACAGAAGAGAAAGTACCTGTGTTGTAGATTAGCTTTCTATATGTTCAGAAATCAAATTCAGGGGCTGGCAGGTGGCATGGTGGTTAGAGGTGCTGGACTCCCACATGGCCTACCATGGTTTGAGTCCCGGACCCGGTGGCTTGCTTTCTCACTTTTCTCTCTCTTGTGTATGCACTCTCTCACTCTCTCACTCTGTCCCTCTCTGGTCAAATAAAATAAATAAATAAAGGTAAATAAAATAATTTTTTTAAACATTAAAAAAAGAAATCAAAATTAATTCATGAAAATAAACTAGAACTGTCACCAAGTTTGTCAGATGTATAATATTATAGACATGCTAAAATAACATGAAGATTCAACCTTCCATATGAACACAAATATAAAACCATAGATTTTGATTGTTCTAAATCAAGTCAAGATGTTTAAATTATTTTAACAAAGCATTCTGTATAATCACCAATTAACTTCATTATGCAATACTCTTTTCAAGTTTCTATTGGCAATAAATACAAGGCTCTCACCCTGCCTGATTGGTTTTACCCATAAATGAACCCACATATCCATTAATACTATACTCCACTCTTCCCAGAGCTCACCTTCACAGGTCATTCCACCTCCCCGCAAAATGCTCTTTAAACAGAATAAGCAGTTTAAAAACACACATCTATCATCAATTATCTACTTCTTTGACATACGAAGAATTAGCATTCTTATTCCCACCATTCCACTCCGCTAGCTTCGAAATAATTATGATTTTAGTTAAAATGATAATGCTTACATATTTTTGAAAGTTCAATCTAAATATTGGCACCTTTTTTCCACTTTTCATCATACCATTATTATTCTTAGAAGTAACTCTTTAAAGTTAAAAAGAAAAACAAAAGCACAAAATGTTTAAATGTTTAATTCTATTTTTAAACAGTTTAAACTTTAATTCTCACCTCATCTGAAGAATCTACTTGTTCCAATGTTCCTGTTGCACCTGCAAAACCTTTACAGAAGAGAAAAAAAAGTGGCCCTTTACAGTTGTTATATATTACTTTACTTTAAAATTATTATGAGACATAAATATATCAGGAAGCTAAGTTTTGTTATTTTTGGACACCTCATTCTAACAGTTATTTTGGCAAAGTTGAACATTTATCTTGAATAAATTTGGAACTAAGAAGTTAATACTTCAGGGTCAGCCACTGGACTAGTGGTTAAAGGGGCTAGATCCCATGTGGCCAAGTATGTGGTTCAAGTCCTGCACTTGGTAAACAGGCAAGGGGAGGGCGTGTGTGTGCGTGTGTGTGTGTGTGTGTGTGTGTGTGTGTGTGTGTTAGAGTGTTCATCCGTCTGTCCAAAACCCTGAATGGGAAATGGAGAAGAGATTGTGGTATGGTCATCTCCCCTGGGAGGCGCTTTTTCACTTTCCCTCTTTCTCCCTCTCTCTCTGTCACTCTGTCTCTCTCCAGCAAGCACACACGCCCTATAACAATATTTTTTAAATTTTTTAAAAAGTTGGGGCCAGCAGGTAGTGTGGTGGTCAAAGGCACTGGACTCACACATGACTGACTGTGGTTTGAGTCCGGGACCCAGCGACTTGCTTTCTCAATTTCTCTCTCCCTAACTCTGTCCCTCTATAGTCAAATTAATTAATTAAATGAATGAATGAATGAACAAATGAGTGAATAAATAAATAAATAAATTTTTAAAAAATGAAGTTGAAGGCCAGCACGTCACATAGTGGTTGAGGCACTAGATTCTCATGTGGTTGACCGCAACTTGAGTCCCAGATCCAGAGGACTGAAACTTACTTGAGGTATGTGTGCATACGTGCCCAAAATCCTGAGAGGAGAACACAGAAAAAGAGACTGCAGCATGGCCATTTCCCTGGGGGTGTGTGGGGGGGTGATTTCTCACTTTCTGTCTCTCTGTCTCCTCAAGAAGTGCATGTGCCCTATAGCGTTTCCCCACCTCCCCAGAACAGTTGATACCTCAATAGGAAATCTCCAGAGAAAAAACAGATTTAATCATTAAATTGGTATTTCATTAGAACTTGTTTTTAAATCATGATTTACTAATATAAGGTTAGGAATGTTCTTGAGTAGCAACTGCTACATTTCTCATTATTAAGAATTAGAACCTTAATAAACTAGCCAAATTACACACATATATTATGTATATATATTTACATATATAATGTATTCTCTTCTCTAGCCAATCTACTCTTTCTTGCCTTTTTTATTACTTTTACTGTTTTTCTTACAAAGAATTACATTGTTTTAGCTCAAAATAAGTTTCTCAATAATGAGGACAACTTGAGAGGTTTTTTGTTTTAATAAAGAAAAGCTACTGTTCAAATCTGGTATTCAGACAAACCTTGAACTGCCAGAGTGCTAGTACCAGCAGACGGTTCTTGCATACCATACACAAGTTTATCCTCAGGGTATGTAAGTCCAGAGCTCTTCAAAGCTATAAGGTACTTTTCATGACTTTTCTTTGCACAAGAATTTTCTCCAAGACCTAATATTTAAAACAAATTTAAAGTCAGAAGAAAGTATGGATTTAAAATCTAAGACATCTCATACATCAATATATATATGTAAATAAAATAGTTAAATAGTCTACAATAGGTAAAACCCCAAAATAGATAAAATAGCTTCAAATAACATTACTGTGTTTATGTTTGGTATTAACAATTGCAGAATTCAGAGTATGTTTCTAATAGAGAAATCTACTAAGTAGTTGAGCCCTTAATACAAGTAATATATATGTACATACAAACACACACATACATATGCATCATACAAGATGCAAAGATTAGTAAGTTATGGTCCTAGCCTTCCAGAAACTTGAAGTGATAAAAGAAGGCAGGTAGGGTAACATGGTAAATGACAACTGTGTAGCAGAGTTCACCATTTGGTTTGACAATCTGTGCTCTTATCAAGCATTTAGACTTAATCCAAAGCAGAGAACTTAGAAAAAGCTTTATGGAGGAAATAATGCCTGAGTAGAATTTTCAAATATTTCAAATGGAATTATTTTTAATTTCTGTTTTACCAAGCTTGTTATTATCATATTTAAGTAACTAAATGTATAATTTCTACAGAAATATCAGTTAGGACTAATTTATTCCCCAAATACTGAGTAATTTAAGATCTATAATTAGCCACTCCTAGAACTTCCATTTTAGCATTTCATTAATTATTGCCAATTTTGTTTTGTTTAGTTTTTAATATATTCTGGAGGACTAACCCATTTGAAAGTAGAGCAGTAACAGCAAATAGCTGACACTACATATCAGCAGGCTGCAGTAGGAAGTCCAGGTTTGATTCTCAGCCACCTTAAAACTGGGAGCAGTGACATGCACCTGTAGTCCCAACTACCCAGGAGACTGGGAAGAAGAATCACTACATAGTTAAGATTCTGTTTTGGGGCCGGTAGGTGGCGTGGTGCTTAAGGCAGCTGGATTCCCACATAGCTAACCATGGTTCAAGTCCTGGGGACCTGGCAGCTTGCCTTCTCACTTTCCTTCTCTCTCTCTCTCTGGTCGATTTTATTTTATTAATATTATTATTACTATTATTTTGGAGAGGTTTTTCGCTATAGAGTGTGTGCACTCACCAGGCAGACAGACAGACAGAAAGACAGGGAAACAGCGAGAAATCACCCCCCAGGGGGGATGGTCACACCGCAATCCCTTCTTCTCCATTCTCCTCTCGGGATCTTGGGCATGCACGCACACGCGCCCGGCGTGAGTTTTAAGCCACCAGGTCCAGGACGCAAACCACCGTGGACTACGTGGGAGTTCAGCGACATAGCCAATACGCTAACTGCTGGTTCCCTCTCTGGTCGATTGTTTTTTTAAATAAAATAATAAAAATGAATTTAAAAAATTTTAATAAGGTTCTGTCTTGCCATACACACATAAACACTTGTATATATGTACATATGTGTATATACACATACAAATATTATGTGTATGTATTCATATTGTATACCTCTATTATATATGTATAATGGAAGATGGAATAGTAGTAAAAGGAAAATAGACTGATAATTGAGAGGTTTTTTTTTTTCTTTTGGAGAGGTTTTTCACTATAGGGCATGTGTGCTCACCAGAAAGAAAGAGAGAGACAGGGGAGATGGCCACACCGCAATCCCTTCTCCTCCATTCTCCTCTCAGGATCTTGGGCACACATGCACATGCACCCCGCGTGAGTTTCAGCCACTGGGTCCAGGACTCAAACTGCAGTCAAGTACATGGGAGTCCAGTGGCATAGCCATTACACCAACTGCTGGTCCCAGAAAAGACTTATATCTTAAATTAAGCTCTTAGGCCGTCCTGTAGCCTAGTGGTTAAAGTAGCTGGATCCCACATAGCCAACCAAACAGTTCAAGTCTCAGCACCAGCAGCTTAAAAAACATACAAGGCACACATTTATGGAAGCCCCAAATCCCAACAGGATGGAAGGATAGAGGAGAAAGAATTGCAGCATGACCACATCCCACTAGGAGTGCTTTCTCTCTCTCTCCCTCTCTTCCCATTTTCTCTCCCTTTCTCTCTCTCCAGCAAACACATGTGCCTCCTGGCAATTAAAAAATAGCACACGCGCATATCTGTTATCACTTTTAATCTTAAAATATTTCCATGACTTTTCACTATATTACAATAAGATAAAATTTTATCCAGCCTATAAGAACCCAC